>NC_056727.1:233026878-233306996 GCF_019279795.1 Protopterus annectens
ACACACACACCGGCCGACACACACACACACACCGACCGACACACACACACACACCGACACACACACACACCGGCCGACACACACACACACACCGGCCGACACACACACACACACCGACACACACACACACCGACCGACACACACACACCGACCGACACACACACACACCGACCGACACACACACACCGACCGACACACACAGACCGACCGACACACACACACAGACCGACCAACACACACAGACAGACAGACCAACACACACAGACAGACAGACCAACACACACAGACAGACAGACCAACACACACACAGACAGACCAACACACACACAGACAGACAGACCAACACACAGACAGATCAACACACAGACAGATCAACACACAGATTTGATTTTTCTCATACACACAGACATCTGGGAAAGGGTGGCACAGACTTACCTGCTGTGCCCCCTTCTGCCCAGAGTATAAGCTAGTTATCACTGCCACCAGACGCACTGCAATCTGCTACTCTAAAAGCCCTTGACAAAGGGTGTTCAATTATAATGTTTAATGTTATTACTAATACAAATAGTAGTAGATGACCAAGACAGCTAGGC
The DNA here is from genome assembly GCF_019279795.1 of Protopterus annectens. Taxonomy (NCBI): domain Eukaryota; kingdom Metazoa; phylum Chordata; order Ceratodontiformes; family Protopteridae; genus Protopterus; species Protopterus annectens. The sequence continues at coordinate 233,027,472 of NC_056727.1, forward strand.
CTTCTGGAGTGGCCCACACAGTGTCACCAAATAAATATACGCACTCTCAAAGGTTACATACTTTCTACAAGGACCAGCCACAATAAAAGTTTTAAAGATATTTAATAATAAACAGAAAAACATGAATATACTGAATACATGTTTACAGCAAACCAAAGTTCAACTCATAGGAAATATTGAAAATAAACTGATTTTCAGACACACACAAAAAGAAAAACAGTAATAAATTAACCTTGCTATATACTCCTGACTAATCTAAAGAAATTACTGTTCCCTGATAACTTACTTGGTCAAGGCAAGATGAAACACGTGAGCAGTCTTTCTAGTCAGGCTCCCAAACAGAATACACCCCATACTTGGATTACTCCCTGTAAAATACAATATCCAAGATGACTTGCAGAATGACCTCATCTGGTCACCTGACTCTAGGTTCTCACAGTATCCTCCTTTGAAGCTGAGACAGGAATTTAGTATAGATGGCTACAATACACATCTAAATGTTTATGGCAGTGCCTGGGGCTTCTCCCCTTTTTACTGAGCTAATGAACAAAGGTTTCTTCCAGATCCACCATCTCCGGTCCTGGTATTGAGAGATATAAAAATGACAATATATAAAGTACATAAAACAATTACTGTATTAAACAGCACTAGACAAAGGTCATGCACAAGTGCAGTTGAGCTGCCTATCACGTTAGCTTTAAGAAACTATTTCTTGTAGGTAGCATGGCTTTGGAATTAAAGCATATTTGAACAAACTATATTAGATGCCTAGTGGCATCAGTAACCTGCAACAAAAAACACTTGGAGGCATCACAAGGCTGTAATAAGTTAAGCTCTATAACAATACTTTTAAGAGGACTATACACGTCAGTGTATTCCTCATTCCCTGCCAATAACCCCTTATACCAAAAAACTACCATTACTGCCCTTCTTTTATTACTACTGGAGCCCATCTCTCTATCAACATTACCACCCTCTTTCTTTGTCTCCAGTACTCAAATATCCATTCTGAGGTCCTTTCTTTGCCAAATTCACATTTCTTTCTATCCAAACGAGTCTGCTTTAACAATATTTGTACCTTACACTTAACATCATTTATTACTCTGCTTTTTGTCAATAAATACAAAGCCACTGACAGTCCATGATAAAACCGATAAGCCAGTCATTATGATAAGATATTACTTTCAATATTCTACATGACTGTTCTTTTGACTATACATTTCCAACATACCAACTACAGGCACACAAATGCTTGACAGACTGATTTGGTATGCATCTGCAGTGGACCCATGTCACATTTTTCCAGGCTTCAATAAAAACACTCAAAAAACCAAGAAATAAGAAGTTATGTACTCACCATAACGTTCCGAGTAGGTATCTTCATTTGTCTGCAACCTTTGGGATATGGATCCGATCTCGGATCCGAGCCGGCAACTTCTACCACAGCATAGATCCGAGCTCCTAGCTCCTCCCTTTACCCATAATCCCCTGCCGACCCTGACTGACCTCAGATCAAGTTTGCCCGATAAAACCATTGTTACTGTGCCCCAGAAGGGGCTTATCTAAGACAGATCCTATAGGTCAGGGGGAAGGTGGGGAGGATGGTTGCAGACAAATGAAGACACCTACTCAGATGGAACGTTATGGTGAGTACATAACTTCTTAATCTGAAGTAGGAACTTCATTTGTCAGCAACCTTTGGGACCCGAGTCCCCAGCTACCTGAATCCTGGGTGGCCTTTATGGAAGAATATTCAGGAGCACTGCAGAGCCAAAGGACGCCCTACCTCTGGAAACAACATCCAGTTTGTAATGGCTGATAGGTATGAGATGAGGCCCAAGTGGCTGCGGAATAAATATCATCTAAGGGAACCCTAGATTTAAAAGCTGCCGAAGTAGCGACGGCCCTAGTAGAATGAGCTCTGACTCCCTGAGGTGCAGGCCTTCCCGAACTCGGCTACGCCAAGAGGATACAACTAGCTATCCACCGTGACAGTGTAACTTTAGAAAGTGACTTGCCTAAACTTGTTTTGGCAAAGGAGACAAACAACTGGTCAGATTGCCTATGACCAGTAGTTCGATGAATATAAAAGCGTAATTGTCTGTGCACATCCAAGGAATGCAGTTTGTACTCTCCTTTCTTCTGGTAATTGGGAAAGAACACGGGAAGATTAATAGATTGATTAATATTAGCTTCCGAAGATACCTTAGGCAGAAAGGACGGATTGATCCGGAGGTAAACTCTATCCTGATGGAAGGCTAAGTACGGCGGTTTAACACACAGAGCCTGAAGCTCAGAGACCCTTTCAGCTGAAGTAATGGCCACCAAGAAGGCAGTCTTCCAAGAGAGGTATTTAAGATCAACCGTAGCCACCGGCTTGAAAGGGGGGCTTGTCAAGGCCTGAAGACCCAAAGATAAATCCCATGGGGGTACTACCTCCCTGACCGGGGGTCTGAGAAGGAAGATACCCTTGAGGAAAGCTTTACAAAGCTTGGAAGTAATTAGAGGGCCCGATTCATGCCCTACATGATAATGCGAAATAGCTGCTAGTTGTACCTTGACTGTAGAGCAGCTAGCCCCTTGATGAAAAAGGGTAGTTAGAAAATCCAAAACCGACGTAAGAGGCGCCGTGAAAGGATCTAAGTGATGGTGCTCTGCCCAAATGGAGTAACGTTTCCACTTACTTCGATAGACCCTTCTGGTGGAAGGTTTATGTGCTGCTACTAGGATGGCTTTGACTGGTGAGTAGATTCCGGGAGTCCTTATCAGGAGTGGAACTGGAGCAACCAAGCAGTCAGCTTGAGGTTGACCAGGTTGGGGGTCGGAAGACCCAGAGGGTGAGTAATGAGATCCGGAAGGGGATCCAGAATCCAGGGTGGATGAATCAGATGAGACCACAGGTATGGGAACCACATTTGATGAGGCCAGAATGGAGCAGTGAGGATCATTTTGCTCCCCAGCCGATTGGCTTTCTGTAAGAATTTTAGCATCATGGGCAATGGAGGGTAAGCGTAAAGGAGACCGGGAGGCCAAGCATGTACTAGAGAGTCTCTCGGGGACTCCTCCTGAGGGGGGATTAGAGCGAAGTAACTGTTGCATTTGGTATTTGAAGGACAGGCAAAAAGATCGCAACAGGGTTGCCCCCATTGGGCAAACATTTGTTTCGCTACTAGAGGATTGAGAGACCATTCGTACGGGGTCAGAATTGAATGACTGAGCCTGTCTGCTAGGATGTTGGACCGTCCCCGGAATGTGCATTGCAATGAGAAAGTGGTTGGTGGATATCGCCCATTCCCACATTCTCATGGCCTCGCGACAAAGAGGATAAGACCTGGTTCCCTCCTGTTTGTTGATGTACCGGACAACTGACATGTTGTCCGTTTATACTGCAATTGTCCCAATCGGAAGAAGACTGTGAAGTGCCTGCAACATCAAAAGCACCGCCCTCATCTCTAGGACATTGATATGCAAGGAGGTCTCTGTGTTGTTCCACATGTCTTGGACCGTTCTGCCTGAATAGTGCCCCCCCCCACTCCAGGTGAGAGGGGTCCGTGGTCACTGTGGCGATGGGGGAAGGCATCGAGAATGGTCGTCCTGTGCGGAGACTCTGGGACTGGAGCCACCACATGAGCGACCCTCTGCAAGCCCTGCTTAGGGGAATAGGATGGGACAGGGGGTTGCGAGACAGGGACCATTGTACCTGGAGGGTCCACTATAGAACCCTCATATTTAGATGGGCTAGAGGCAGCAGAGGAATTGCTGCCGCCTTGGACCCTAGAGCCCTCAGGATCAATTCCGCCGGTGGAGCAGGAAGTCGGAGAATGGCCTGAACATGCAACCTCAGGTTCTGAAGCCGATCGGGAGTCAGGAAGGCAAGCATTAGTCTGGAATCCAATCTTGCCCCTATGAAATCTATTACCTGTGTAGGAGCCAGAGAGGATTTGGCCATGTTGACAGTCAACTCTAGGCGTGGAGAGTGAGGAAATAATCCCTGCCTGAACAGAGCAGATGCCTTGTTGGGGCGATGAGGAGCCAGTCGTCCAAGTACGGAAAGACCTGAATTCCTTGAAGCCTCAGGTGGGCCGCTATAACCACCAAGACTTTGGTGAACACCCTGGGGGCTGAGGTGAGACCGAAGGGAAGGGCCCTGAACTGAAAGTGACTGGCTCCCAGCCGGAAGCGGAGGAACCTCCTGGAGCGTCTGTCCACCAGAATGTGGTAGTACGCATCCTTGAGGTCTATCGAGCACATCCAGTCGTTCTCCCGTAATAGGGGGAGAATAGATTGTAGCGTGACCATTCGGAACTTTCCTTTGGGTACTGCCAGGTTCAGGAGAGAGAGGTCGAGGATGGACCTCAAGTCCCCCGTCTTTTTTGGCACCAGAAAGAACCTGGAGTAAAATCCCAATCTGAACTGATCTGGGGGGACGGGTTGGATGGCTCTTTTTTGTAAAAGCTGCTGAATTTCTGTAGCAGCTGCCTCCCTCCGATTGGGTGGTACGTCGCGGAGGCTTTTGGTTTTGGGGGTTACAATAAAAGGAATTTGGTAGCCTCTGGATATGATGCGAAGCACCCAGCGATCTGTTATTATGGACTCCCAAACTGCTAGGTGCTTCGAAAGACACCCTCCCGACTGCCTCCAGAGTGGAGCAGTCGGGCAACCCCTCAGGGGTTCTGCGTGGGCCTCTCAGAGAAGGGTTCTCTGGACCCAAAATTTCTGGGACCCCCTCTGCCTCTTGGGCGGCGTCCTCCCTGTCTTCCTCTGCCACGAGAGGACTGGTTGTCCGGAGCAGACTGGGACTGATGCGATTTACGGAACCACATCTTCTTCTGACCCTTTTGGTTCTTGGAAAAGGACCTCTGGGGAGCAGAGAAGCGGACTCAGACGGCAGACAACGTCTTCCCGTCTTTCTCGCTCTGGACTAAAGTGTCGCGAAAGGTTTTGCCAAACAGTGCAGAACCATCAAAGGGGGCATTCGCGAATGACGCCTTAAAGGGTTCCAAGAAGTCACAATGTCGGAGCCAGGCTTGGCACCTCATTACCAGGCCGGCTCCGCCAGCTCTAGTGGCTCCTTCAGTGGCGTGAGACAAGAGCCGCATAGAGGTGTTGGAAACTGAACGTAGAGTGGACATTCGGGAGGAGTACAGCTGCTTGTCCCCTTCTGACATGGACTCTGGGGGGATGCAGCGTATTCTTTTATTAGATCTCGCTGCATCCGGATGACGTGTGCCATATAGTTCAGCGCCCTCATGGAGAAGGTTGCTGAACTAAAGACCGCTTCCCAAGGCGGTCCATCACTCGAGACTCCTTACTCGGCGGGTGGACCGCGGAGCTCTCCTGAGCCAACTCTCTCTTAGTGGCTGCCAGCAACATGGCATCCACGGGGGGACCTCTGCTCCAGTGGGTTCTTTCAGCAGGGGGACTCAGGATTCTATCCGGGCACTTGGGGACTGGCTCTACAGTGTCCGTCTCCTTCCAAGCCCTGGTGGAAATAAGGTCCACCAGTGGGTCGGGGACACCCAAGAGGTAGATGGCCCTGCTTCGAACGCCTCTAGGAATACGGACTCATCGGAGGAAGCCTTGGAGGCAGACCACCCTCCCCTAATCCTGAGCATTTCCATGATGTCTCCAAAGGAGACATCCTCGGGGGGGGTGACCTTGGGGAGCCTTCCCTTTCATCTAAGTCCGTATCTTCCGTAAGGGACTCGGGGGAGTCCACGTGCCTCCTCTTACACTTAGATTTGTGAGGGACCTCCTCAGGGGGGGGGGGGGGGGCTGTCCGTTCCAAAGGAACACCCAGAGGCGCTGAAGCAGGCTGCCCCGAAGGCCGGGTGATGGGAGCCTGGACCAGCTGAGAGGGAGTGCAGGGGGGAGCCGAAGCCAGGACCAGAGGCCCAGATGCACTCAACAGTGCCCTCTCCACCACCGTGAAAGCAGTGGGCGAGCCACTCTCGATAGGATCCGAGAGTCGATTCCCACTCTGATCCGAAGGGGGGACCGGATCCGGGGCAGAGACCCTCAGATCCGAAGGACCCGTGTGCTCCGACCGGGACGGAGCTGAAGTCGCACAGAATCCTTCAGATCCGAACTCAACCCACGGCTCTGAGAGGTCGGATCCGACAAGCTCGAGAGACCAGTCAGAGCTGAAGTAACCAATACTATCGGCTCCGACCCACCCCCGGATCAAACGCGGCTCGACTCCGAATGCTCCAAACCTGGAAAGCGGGTTGGAGAAGGAGGGATTGGAGCAAAAAATGGGGTCGAGCTCCCCCCCGGAGGGGGGGGGGGGGGCAAGAGCACTCACATCTGCAGATGGGCCTGGATGAACCTCCTCATCATCCGGTCTATGTCTGCGTCTGACATACTAAAGGTGGACCTCAACGAGGCCACCGAGGCAGTGTGTTGCCTCGATGACCTCGATGGGGACCGGGTCCCCTCCTCCCCGGGTCCCGGTGAGAAACAAGGGGACCGGAGCCGAGGAGGAGGTGATCCAGAAGCTCTGGATGGAGAAGCCCGTTTGGCGGGCGGGGCAGAGGAGGAGTCCTCGGCCCGCCGCTTATGGTGCTTCTCCTTCCATTTGGCTTTCCCGGCCTCCCTCTCCTCCGAAGCCGAAGTGGGAGGTTGAATCCCGACCGGAGGGAGGGAGACAGGGGTGGCTACCACCGAGGGCTGGGTAGTGGCCACAGAAGTACTGGAGGCCGGAGCCGAATCCGGGGGCAAAAGGCCCGCCAGAATCAGCTTCGACCTCCAGTCCTTAAGTGCCCTGGGGTTGAACACTGCACAAATCGTGCATCCCGAGGAGAGGTGTTCAACCCCAAGGCACCTAACGCACTGGGTGTGGCCATCCGCCGGTGAAAGCTTATGGCCACACACTGTGCATTTTGAAAAGATGGCTTTAGGGGCCTCCGACATAGTATACAGAAAACGCACTCACTAGGCCACTACACACACCACAAACGCACACTATGAATCAGCGAGGGCAGGGAGGAAAACTAAACACAAAAAAAGACAAATATAGGATACCTAAACACTCGTACACACTCACACAAGAAAAAGGAAGAAAAAATGCAAATTTTTTCTCACAAAAGTTATCAGACTATCAGGAGCTCGAAATCCAGCTTGAAGTGCGGCAAACTAGATCTGAGGTCAGTCAGGGCTGGCATGGGGATTATGGGTAAAGGGAGGAGCTAGGTGCTCGGATCTATGCTGTGGTAGAAGTTGCCGGCTCGGATCCGAGATCGGATCCGTATCCCAAAGGTTGCTGACAAATGAAGTTCCTACTTCAGATCTAAACTTATTTTAAGATGCCCTCAACCCCTTAAAGCTCACAAGCACACACATGATATATATATATATATATATATATATATATATATATATATGGTTGCCACAGCGGATCATCTCTTCCCACTTCTTCCTATCCTCTGCATCCTGCTCTGTCACACCAACCGCCTGCATGTCCTCTCTCACCACGTCCATAAACCTCATCTTAGGCCTTCCTCTTTTCCTCTTACCTGGCAGCTCCATCCTTAGCATCTTTTTCCTAATATACCCATCATCCCTCCTCAGCACATGTCCAAACCAATGCAATCTCGTCTCTCTTGCTTGGTCTCTAAACTGTCCAACATGAGCTGACCCTCTAATATACCGATTCCTAATCCTATCCATCCTAGTCACACAGAGTGCAAATCTTAACATCTTTAACTCTGCCACATCCAGCTCTGATTCCTGCCTTTTTGTCAATGCCACTGTCTCCAACCCATATAACATATCTGGTCTCACTACCCTCTTGTAGACCTTCCCTTTCACTCTTACTGGTACCAGTCTGTCACAAATCACTCCTGACACTCTTCTTCACCCATTCCACCCTGCTTGTACTCTCTTCACCTCTCTTCCACATTCACCATTACTCTGAACTGTTGATCCCAAGTACTTAAACTCGTCCACCTTTACCAACTCTACTCCCTGCATCCTCACAATTCCTCTGACCTCCCTCTCATTCACACACACATATTCTGTCTTAGCCCTGCTGACCTTCATTTCTCTGCTCTCTAGAGCATATCTCCACCTCTCCAGAGTCTCCTCAACCTGATTCCTACTCTCACTACAGATCACAATGTCATCTGCAAACATCATAGTCCACGGGGCCTCCTGTCTGATCTCATCTGTCAACCTGTCCATCACCACTGCAAATAAGAAAGGACTCAGAACTGGTCCTTGATGTAATCCCACCTCCACCTTAAACGGATCTGTCACTCCCACTGCAGTCCTCACCACTGTCACACTACCCTCGTACATATCATGTATCACTCATATACTTCTCTGCCACTCCCGAGTTCCTCATACAATACCACAACTCTTCTCTAGGCACCCTGTCATATGCTTTCACCAAGTCTACAAAGACACAATGCAACTCCTTCTGACCTTCTCTGTATTTCTCCAATAACACTCTCAGAGCAAACATTGCTTCTGTAGTGCTCTTTCCTGGCTTGAAACCATACGGCTGATCACTAATCACCTCCCTTCTTAACCTAGCTTCTACTACTTTTTCCCATAACTTCAAGCTGTGACTGATCAATTTTATCTCTCTGTAGTTACTGCAGCTCTGCACACCACCCTTATTCTTAAAGATAGATGCCAAAACACACTTTCTCTACTCCTCAGGCATCCTCTGACTTTGCAAAATTTCATTAAACAATCTAGTTAAAAATTCCAGTGCCATTTCTCCTAAGCACCTCCATGCTTCCATTGGTATGTCATCTGGGACAACAGCCTTTCCATTCTTCATCCTCTTCATAGCTGTCCTTACTTCTTCCTTGCTAATCTGTTTCACTTCCTAATTCACTATCCCCACATCATCCAACCCTCTCTCTCTCATTCTCTTCATTCATCAGCCTCTCAAAATACTCTTTCCATCTACTCAACACTCTCCTCCCTTGTGAGTACCTTTCCCTCACTATCCTTTATCACCCTTACTTGCTGCACATCTTTCCCAGCTCTGTTCCTCTGTCTAGCCAATCGGTACAGGTCCTTTTCTCCCTCTTTAGTGTCCAATCTCTCATACAACTCTCCATACGCCTTATTCTTAGCTTTCACCACCTCTCTCTTTGCCATACGCCTCATATCCTTATACTCGTGTCTACTTTCTTCATCTCTGACAATCCCACTTCTTTGCCAGCCTCTTCCTCTGTATACTCTTCTGTACTTCCTCATTCCACCACCAGGTGGTCTTGTCCTCCTCCCTCTGTCCAGATGTCACACCAAGCACCTTTCTAGCAGTCTCCCTTACTAGTTCTGCTGTAGTTACCCAGCTATTCGGTAACTCTCCACTGCCTCCCAGTACCCGTCTTAACTCTTCCCTAAACTCCACTTCACAATCACCCTTTGTTAACTTCCACCATTTAATCCTTGGCACTGCTTTCACACTCCTCCTGCTCTTCTTGATCACCAACGTCATCCTACAGACCACCATTCTATGCTGCTTAACTACACTTTCCCCTGCCACCACTTTACAGTCTCCGATATCTTTCAGACTGGCACTCCTACATAGGATATAATCCACCTGTGCGCATCTTCCTCCACTCTTGTACGTCACCCTATGCTCCTCCCTCTTCTTAAAATACGTATTCACCACAGCCATGTCCATCCTTTTCGCAAAATTCACAATCTGACCTTCTGCATTCCTCTCCTTAACACCATACCTACCCATCACTTCCTCATCCCCTCTGTTCACTTCACCAACATGCCCATTAAAGTCCGCTCCAATCACTAGTCTCTCACCCTTGGGTACACTCACCACAACTTCATCCAACTCACTCCATAATTTCTTTCTCATCCATCGCACACCCAACTTGTGGAGCATATGCACTAACATTCATCATTACACCATCAATTTCGAGCTTCATAAACATCACTCTGTCAGACACTCTCTTCACGTCTAAAAAACACTCTTGGCATATTGTTCCTTTAGTATAACCCCTACCCCATTTCTCCTGCCATCCACACCATGATAGAACAATTTGAACCCATTTCCTAAACACCTGGCCTTACTTCCCTTCCATCTGGTCTCATGCATGCACAATGTATCAACCTTCCTTCTCTATATCATATCAGCTATCTCTCTTCCTATACCAGTCACACTGCCAACATTCAAAGTTCCTACCCTCACTGCTACACTCCTAACCTTCCTCCTCTCTTCCTGCCTTCAGGCATGCCTTCACCCTCCTCTTCTCCTTCGGCCAACAGTAGCCCAATTTCCGCCAGCACCCTGTTGGCTAAAAGTACTGGTGGCGGTCGTTGTTAACCCGGGCCTCGGTGTGTGTGTGTGTGTGTGTGTGTGTGTGTGTGTGTGTGTGTGTATATATATATATATATATATACATATACATATCTATATATATATATATATATATATATATATATATATATATATATGGGTCTACTTCTGATGGTCGAAAACCCACTCTCTCGACAACCAGAAGATCGAACCCATTTAAGCGAAAATGCACTAAATTGAAAGTGCACTTCCGCTAAACCTGGTTCTCCGAAGCACATTACAGTGGGGATCAGGAAATATATCCTTTTCACCACTGTAGTGCGATCTTGGAGTTAGTATATTTAAGTACGGGGTGTGGGGGGTGCAGGGGGATTGTCCCCCTGCAAAATACTGTTTAAAGTAGGCTTTTTTTGTTTTTTTCCGGTTCAGAGAACCGGCTTTTGCGAAAGTGCACTTTCGCTTTAATGGGTCTTGATGTTTCTTGTTCGTGACTGTGAAATTTCGATCAAGAAATAATGGTGGCTGCCCCTAACAGCTATACCCACAGACTTCATCCATTCTAACGTTTGGTTTAACTGTGCTGAAAGTACATGCTTGGGCCTGTGTTGCCTCTCTTGCAAAAATACCATCCATCGAAAAACTTGCATGCCCTCAGTTTAAGAAATAGTGCACTAGCTTCTTAAAAATGATTTAACTAAACTGTGCACCATCATAGTTAGTACAAACACTTGTAAAGACATTCACTTCCCCTGGGATCAAGCTTTTACTTATTTTCTATGAGCCGCTTACCAGCTCCCATTTAAATACTAATAGGATTTTTTTTATACAAATACCTTGGGAACACATTTTTCAGTCATTTCTTGATTTACTACCAGCACCTGAAGACATTGCATCATCAAGTGTCAGTAGTTGCACAAGGCAATGCAAAAAACACAGCTAATAGTTTTTCTAATGCAATAATCAACTCCTTTCAAACACCCAAGATCAACAATTTCGTATGACTTCAATTTTCTACACTAATCACTTTATTTAACATTAGTTGACTGGGAAAGTCCGACTAGGACAGAGCCTATTTTCAGCAGAAGCCCAGGGAGAGATGTTCCAGATGCATGTCTTTGGAATGTGGGAGGAAACCAGAGTATGCACATTCCGCACAGAAGGCACCCAAGCCAAAAATCAAACCGGCAAACTTCTGTGAGGTGATGTTAAATGCTGCACCACTGCACCGCCAGCTTAGGGAGAAAAAAGGAATCCTTTGTCTGCAGATAAACTAAGAAAGCTTATCTATACTTCCATCAGTATAAAATCATGGAAAATTAAAAATTTTAATACCTATATTACATAACCGGTACACTTTTACATCTTCACAGCAGCCTGAGACCAAAAACATCATGTTGCTTAAATCCAGGCTTTATCTTGTTACAGTGCAAACTTTGGATGCATTAGAGTTGAGAAAAAGCACTTTACTATCAAGTAGCATTAAACATTGGACACTAATGAGAAAGTACAGTTTTGTACCTACCATAAATGTAGATGTCCGAACTGGATAGCATCTGCAGTCATAACAACTGGGTTGTCCTGTTGTCAGGCAGCCCTTCGGTCGGCCGGATTCCAAAGTCTGGGTCTGGCTTCGGCTGATGTCGCACTTCACCCGACGTCATCTCTGCTGGTCTTCGGGTATAAAGGCATCAGCCAACGCCATTTTCCTCAGTGTTTCTTGCCCCAGATGCCAGTTGCCCTCTTGGAAGGCTAAATTTTGGATAAATGCCAATGTTTCCAAAAAGATAGAAGGCAAACACAAAAAATAAGCATGTATATACATATATACAAACAAATACACCATAAGAGACCCCCCCCCCCCCAGCTAGCTATTAGGAGGGTAAATACCCTAGGAGTACCACAGAGGGGAAGGAGGGAGGGTAATCCTGACTGCAGATGCTATCCAGTTCGGCATCTACATTTATGGTAGGTACAAAACTGTACTATGTCCTTCATGGATGCATCTGCAGTCATAACAACTGGGTAGAATACCATAGCCAACTAGGGGAGGAGGAAGATAAAATTATGGTGTGGTTAGGATCCCTTGCAGTACAGCAGTGGCAAACCCTGCTCGGGATCTAGAATATAGAGGTAAATTATAATGCTTGGCAAATGTATGCACGGAGGTCCAAGTATCCGCCTCAATAATGTCCTTGGTTGCCACTCCTCGTAAGAAAGCTGTGGTAGTGGCTGTAGCCCTTGTAGAATGAGGCCTTATTTATTTATTTATTTATTTATTTGCAGTTGGTTTACCAGGATAGTCCATTGGGCCTAAAAGAACCCGTTTTCAATGGAGTCCTGGGGAGAAAAGCTCCAAAAAACAGACACACAAAATAGGTACAAACAATTTAAAAAGCCCTTAAAGCAAACCAGAGGGCAGGAATAAACAATAGATAGCTTAGATACTTATACAAATGTAAAATAGGATACAGTCATTGATTTTGCATTTGAGGTAACATTCATATAATACAGTGTAATAGAAATAGGTAAAATAGATGTGAGTTGTGTATGACTTTAGAGAGGTAGAGTTGTTTTGTTATAAATGAATGTAGTTATGAAGGGAATGATAAGATAAATAGGCTTTGTTGAGTAGCTTAAGAATGGATGAAGGATTAAGAGTTCCATATTTTTATGATGGATGAGAACAGGAACATTCCCATTGCAACTTTAGATGTGTGTGTAGAGATTTTTTAAATGAATAAAGATTAGAGGTGGTACGAATGGATGGTGGGAGTGAGTTCCAAAGATGGGCTAGGTTAGAGGATAGAAGGTATTTGCCTGGGGGACGTGTTGGTTTATGTACTTCTAGTAGGTTTTGGTTGTTAGACCTTAAGACTCTGTCTGGTAGATGTAACTTAAAAGCAGAAGACAGGGAGGGACAGAGAGAGCGGTTATTTATGAGCTTATGGGCTAGGGTGAGCTGAATGTAGTTGAGCTGATGAGGAAGTTCAAGCCAGTTTAGTTTTTGAAGAGAGGAACAGTGGTGGGTTGATGACCTGTGGCTTAGCGAACTTGGCGATCTTATTGTAGCAAGAGGAAAGTTGTTTCTTTAGAGAGGACTGAAGATTTGTTAGGAGAGGTGAGCCATAGAGCAGGGAGGGAATAAGAAAGGAAGAGGAGAGAGCGATTTTAGAGGTCTTTGTGAGGTAATGGTTTTGATAGAGCATACCCAGCTTTTGGTGGGTTTTTTTGATATTTAGTTGAAGATGAGAGTTGAAATTAAGCTGGTTGTCAATTTGGACACCAAGTAACTTAGTTTTGGACACTAGTTCTAGAATTGAGTTGTTTTGACTTATAATCAAGAAATTGTTTGTATTGAAGGGAGTAGTTTTAGAGGGGGTAAATACCATGAGTTTGGTTTTAGAGGCGTTTAGAGCTAGGTGGTTTGTTTTCATCCAATGCTCAGTAATTGAGAAAGCTTCTTGTGTGAGCTTTAGAAGCTTAAAGACAGATGAGGCAGAGCAAATAATGGTAGAATCGTCAGCATATTGGATAATGTCAGAGAATGGGATAGATTTATGAAAATCATTTATAAATATGTTAAAGAGGAGAGGACCAAGTATGGAGCCTTGGGGAACTCCGGTGGGGTATTGAGAAAGAGGAAGTGGCTTTTTTCCATTTTACAGCTTGGTGTCTGTTTGATAGGTAGCTGGAGAACCAGTTTAAAGAGGAGGGAGAAAGGTTAAGGTTGGAAAGTTTAGTTAGGAGCAGACTGTGTGAGATAGTATCAAAGGCCTTAGAAAGGTCAAGTAGTAGGGTGGAGACAATTTTCCGAATCACGTGCTTTATTGATGGTTTCAAGAAAGGAGAGGAGGGCTGTCATGGTGCTATGGTTTGGCCTAAAGCCATGTTGTGTAGATGTAAGAAGGTTATTTTCTAAAAGATATGGTAGTAGTTGAAGTTGGACACATTTCTCTAGTAGCTTAGAAATGGGGACAGGATAGCAATTGGGGAAGTTGTTAACACTGCAGTTTTTTCCACCTTTATGGAGGGGGATGATGAAGGCTTGTTTCCAGAGTTGGGGCACTGTACATTCCAGGATTGAGCGGTTGATGAGAATGCTTATGGGATAGGCAATTCCATCAGCAGCTATGCTTAGGAAGTATGAGGGATGTTATCAGGTGCATTAGTGCCGGGCTTCAATTTTGAAGGAGTTTCTTTATTGTAGAAGTGGATATAGGTTTTAATGAGAAGGAGCAGAGTGGGAGGAAAGTATTTGATACTGGTAAGGATGATGAGGAAGTTAGAGTAGGTGAAGAGTTAGTAGCTGGGAATGGGGAAGTAAGAGAAGTGCATGGTGGTTTTTTTGCGGGAGAGGGTGAGGGGGTATTGGATGATAAGGTGGAAGTAGAAAAGGAGGAAGTTAGTTTGCTAACAGAGTCAATGAAGAAGGAGTTAAATTGAGTAGCCAAGTCTAGGTCTGGGGCATTTGGATCAGGGGTGGGGTTTGTGGTTTGCTAGGGTTAAGGAGGGTAGAGATTCCTTTCCAGAATCTCTGTGGATTTGTTTTATTATTGTTTTGAAGGGTAAAGAAATAATTTTGTCTGTCAGAGATAGTAAGCTTTTTACTTTGTTTGCAGTGTTCTATATTCAATGTGGGATTTGGTGGTCTTAATTTTCTGGTAAAGTGCCAGGCTTTATCTCTGAGGCATGGCTGCTAATGTATTTTTGGTAATCCAGGGGCAGAGTTATTTTTATTCGCTTTGTCCTTAAGGGGCTTGGGAATCAAGTATCTTTAAGAATGTAGAGTTAAAGTGGGAGACTGCATCATCTAAGGATAGTGTCTTTAGATTGTTCCAATTAATCGCTTTTAGAGAATTTGAAAAGTTTGTTGGGTTGAAATTTTTGTGGTTGCGGGTAGTAATATAAGTGTGGGGAATTGAGAGATGCAGGGAGTCGATAAGTGAAGATGGGCAAATGATCACTTAGAGCGGGAAGAATACCGCTGTCAGAGTGATAGTGTGGGTGTGAGACAAGGATCCAATCTAATATACTGCCACAGGAAAGGTTTTTAGATGGACGAGTTACTTCGTTGATTAGCTGGGAGAAGTTATATAGGTTAATGTTAAGGGGTTGGTTGGAGATTGAATGGAGGTCCAATTGATATTTACATCACCTAAAATTATGGTTTCATTACTAATGTTGTTGGAGAGCCAAGAGAGGATGTCTTCTAATGTAGAGATATTGTCACCAGGGGGGATATAGAGAGATACAAGACATATGTGTTTATGCTTGTTGACTTGTAGGAGGGTGAGGAGTATTTCAGCATTGTTGAATTGTGGAATAGGTTTGTCGAGGGGTAATTAACAAGGATGTTGAAAATAAGAGAGCTACACCACCGCCTTTTTTATGGGACCTGTCTTTTCTAATGATAGAGTAGTTAGGTGGAATTATTTCGGAGTCTTTTATAGAGGGTTTTAGCCATGTTTCTGAGATAGATAGGATGTCAGGTTTATTATATGTGAGCCAGGCATGGAGGGTTGCTATTTTGTTGACTATGCTTTGGGAGTTTAAAGAAGTAAGTAATAGAGGCTTGTGTATGGTGGTAGAGGTAAAGGGGCCTGGGTTGGGATGAATATCGCCTGATAAGAGACAGGAAGCTAGGTGAAAGATGTGGTTGGAGAGGTAATTAAGTAGTTTAGTAAAAGGGTTGGGTACTGTTGTGATGGTGAAGGGGTTTTTCGTAGTAGTGGGGATGGAGAGTTTAGGAGAAGTGAGTAATTTGTAGGAGAAGAAATAGTGTTGTTTTATAGGAAATAGATGGGGAGAGATAGGTGAGTGTGAGTGTGAGAGGGGGGAAGTTTGATGGTCGGTTGTGTGATAGAGACGTGAATGGTGGCAGTTTCTAGGTTGGGTGAGGTAGTGAAGATAGGAAAGGTTTAGAAGTAATAATAGTAAAATAGAGATAGATGAAGGTTTTAAAAGCATGATGATCAAGGTTACTTAGTTAGTAGTAAGCTAAATGAATTAAGTATGTTTTTAAAGGTAAATATAGGAGGATGTGGTGGTATAGGCGAAGACTGTAGTGGGGAGTGCAGAGTTAAGAAGGAGGTGGTAGAAATGGTAGAAGCTGGTGTAAGTGGAAAGATAGGTTCAGTTATCAGAGTTAAAGTGTAGATCTGGAGTCTGATAATGTAGTTAGAGGGTGTGGTAACAAGGAGGTGAATAGAAGATACTGGGTGTGTCAAGGGTATCGGTGATGGATTGGTGTAGGGAGGAAGTGGGTGTGGTAAGAAGAGGAAATATAGCTAGAGGTGCTGGGGGCGGGTGGGAATTGGGGGCAGGGTAGGGGAGCGGAGTGAGCCCGCAGGGCGAACGGAGCGGGAAAGAATAGGAGAAGGATGAGAGCCAATCAGTGGAGCTTAGATTGCAGGAAAATAAGCTGTAAGAGGGTAAGTAAGGTTCTGGATGTAATAGGTGGAGTGGGCTGAGAGTTCGGTGAGAGATGAAAGTAAAGGCTAGTAAGGGAAGAAAGCAAGGAGTAAGTAAAGTAATGGAATATCAGTGGGGAGGGGTAGCCTCTTGTGGTAAGTGTAGAAGTACACTAGGTCACTAGGGCAGTGAATGGGCTAAAGAGGATTGAATGGGAAGGAGCCTGTAAGGATTAGAGAAATTAGAATGAGGGTGAGAGTAGAGAGGCAAAGATAAGAGGGGTATAGGCCACTGGCTGTCCTGGCGGGGAGATGCACACAAATAGCAACAAGGAGTAAAATTACAGAAGCTTGGTAGCAGCAGATACACGTACTTCCACAATGTCCTTTGGGGAGACTTGCTTCAACCTTCCCAGCAGGGGTTAAGACAGCAGAGAGGTAAATATTGCAGGACCACAGAACAATGGAAGAATCTGATGACTTTAGTTGGGTATAAGTATCCACCCAGGTGAGGTCCCAAGGGGAATATGCAGGGTAAGAAACAGTTCCACAATGTCCTTTGGGGAGACTTGCTTCAACCTTCCCAGCAGGGGTTAAGACAGCAGAGAGGTAAATATTGCAGGACCACAGAACAATGGAAGAATCTGATGACTTTAGTTGGGTATAAGTATCCACCCAGGCGAGGTCCCAAGGGGAATATGCAGGGTAAGAAACAGAAACGGAGCACACTCCTAGCCAGGTACATACAGCAGCCAAGGATGGGTAGGATTCAAAGATTCCTTATGTTCTGTGGAATTGGTTTTCCATGGTAGGAGTAACAAAATCTTATGCAATTTCCTATCCATTTGGAGATTGTCTGTTTGGAAATTGCTTTTCCTTCCCTCCCTGTTGCATAGGCTACAAAAAGCTGGTCAGTTTTTCTGTTACTTTTGGTTCTGTCCAGGTAGTAGAGTAGCTGTCTATGTACGTCCAAGGTATGCAGCATTCTTTCCCCTCTGTTTTGTGGATTGGGGAAGAAGGTAGGTAGGTGGATTGCCTGTTTTAAAGACACTCTGGATACCACCTTAGGCATAAATGTAGGATTAGTTCTCATGGACACCCTATCTTTATGGAAGATTAGGAAGGGTTGTACTGCCATTAAGGCCTGTAGTTCCGAAACCCTCCTTGCTGAGGTAATTGCCAGTAGGAAAGCAGTTTTCCATGATAGGTGCTGTAGATCTGCTGTTGCTGCTGGTTCAAACGGAGGGAGCGTCAACTTTTCTAGCACAAAGTTCAAGTCCCATGCTGGTAATGGTGGTTTCCTAGGAGGTTTTACATTCTTGATCCCTCTGAGGAACTGCCTGAGTAGAGGATGTGAAAAGACCGGTGGATCAAAGCTGTATTCTGCTGAAATAGCTGATGCATGTATCTTGATGGAGGAATAGGACAGGCCTGTATGTAAAAGCTCTGCCAAATACTCCAGAATGTTAGCAATATCTATATTCGACACATCTTTTCCTCTTTCAGCACTCCAAATGACAAACCTTTTCCATTTTCCTGCATAGTTCCTTCTTGTTGAAGGTCTGCGGGCTTCAAGGATAATGTCTTTAACCCTTTGGGAAAGATCTGGATTAGCTGCTGCTATGTGATGTTCCAGGCAGTTAGTTGCAAAGTTTTTAGGTTTGGATGCATGATGCTGTAGTTGTTCTGAGTTAACATCAAAGGCATCAGGGGTATTGACCACATTTTCTCCCGAGACATGTTCCTCAGCAATGGGTACCAGTGTTGTCTTGGCCAGTTCGGAGCTATCAGGATTATCCTTGGACGTTCCTCTTTGATTTTCTGTAATACCTTGTGTATCAAGGGAAGAGGTGGAAATGCATATGCTGTCAGACCTTTCCAGCTGAAGGAGAGAGAATCCACCTTCCATGCAAGTGGGTGGAATGTCCTTGTGCAGAATTTTTTGAGCTGGTGATTGAGAGGGGAAGGAATAGATCTATTTGTGGCATTCCCCATTTCTTTGTGATGGTCTTGAAGATGTCTGGGTGTAGCATCCATTCGTGAGCATCCGAGGTGGTTCTGCTTAACATGTCTGCTAGGGTGTTCTCTTTCCCCGGTACAAATATTGCCTGTAACTGGATGTTGTAGCTGAGAGCCAGATTCCAAAGGTCCAAAGTCATTCTGCATAGGGGGTATGAATGAGTGCCTCCCTGTTTGTTGATTTACCACATGACTGTGGTGTTGTCTGTCCTTATCATCAAATGGCCTTCTTTGAGGAATGGTCTGAATTTTTGGATTGCCAGTTTTACTGCCAGCATTTCTTTTGGTTTATGTGCAGGTGCAGCTGGTCCTGAGTCCACAATCCTTATGCGCATTTGTCCAGCATGTGCCCCCATCCTAGGTCTGAGGCGTCTGTTGTGATGGTTTGGCTTGTTGAAAGTTGTGGAAGGGTAGGCCTGGGTTTGACTGGCATGCTTGAGCCCACCAGAGGAACTCCTGTTTTAGGCATGGGATTAGTGGTATTTCTGCTTCTAGGCTGTGCCTGTGTTGAGACCATAAATTCTTTAGGTACCACTGTAGTTTTCTCATATGCAGTCTGGCATGTGGGACCAAGATTATGCATGATGCCATGAAGCCCAAGGCCTGTAGAACTTTTCTTGCTGTTAGTTTGTTCTGTCTTGTTAATGCCAAGAAGTAAAGAGGGAGTTCTTTTTGTTTTTCTGCAGTTAGGAATGCCATTTGTTTTACTGTGTCCAATTCCGCGCCCAAGAATGTTCTTGTTTAGGATGGTATCAGCCTTGACTTTTGTAAATTGGCTGTGTATCCCAGGGCTTGTAGCAAGTAAATGACCCTTTGTAAATCTGTTGTCAGCTTGCTTTTGTTGTCCGCTTGTAGCAGGCAGTCGTCCAGGTATGGATAAATTTGGATTCCCTGTAGTCTGCAGTGAGCGATTACTGATGCCAGGCATTTTGTGAATACTCTGGGCGCAGTAGATAAGCCAAAGGGCAATGCTGAGAATTGATAATGCTCTGATCCTGCAAGAAATCTGAGGTATCTTCTGCAATTGGGTCGAATGGGGACGTGCAGGTATGCCTCCTTGAGATCTAGAGTTACCAGCCAACACTCCTTGCCCAGCATGGGAAGAAGTTGCTGTAGGGTCAGCATTTTGAATTTTGGGACAATGATATATGTGTTTAAGATGGACAGGTCGAGAATAGGTCTCCAGCTTTTCTCTTTTCTTGGTACTAGGAAGAGTCTGGAGTAGAATCCTTTGCCCTGTTCTGTTATTGGTACTCTTCCACAGCTCTCATCTTTGTTAATTTCGTTATCTGCTGTAGAGCTTCTTTTTTTTGATTTGGAGGCAGGTTTGGCATTCCTCTTTTTACTGGTAAGGTGTGGAAGTGGAACCGGTAGCCTTGGTCTATGGTTTGCAAAATCCACTTGTCTTTTGTGATATAGTGCCAATTTTTCGAAAATAAGGCTAACTTTCCGCCTAATGGTGCTGCTATTTGCTCCCTGGTAGGCGGAGTTAGAGCCAAGTCACTGTGATTGTCCTGTTGCAGTGGTAGTGGTTGTGTCTGTGCCTCTGTTATTACCTTGCCACTGTCGTCCTCTGTAGGCACCTCCTCTGGATTGATTTCTGCCTCTGAGCGTCTATTTCTGCCCCTTTGGGATCTTGTGGAGTCAGGAAAGGACCAATTTTGGCAGGCCAATTCCTGCTAAACCTTGGGGCTGAACCTGTAAGAAATCTTTAACTGTTTGTACAGATTTTGCCTTTTCTTCCATTTTCTTCATTACCTGCTGGGCAGGTGTACCAAATAAACTGGCCTTATCCATAGGAGCATCTAATAGCTTTGCTTTAACATGATCCGGTAAGACCTGTTCTTTCAACCATGCATGTCTTCTTATCACTGTGCCAGTCATGGCTGATCTAAATGAAGCCTCCAGTGCATCATAGCCACATTTTAAGGAATGGTTACTAACCTGTTGTATGTTATTCACCATTTCTAATACATATTTCTTGTCTAAAGATTCATCAGAGGATACTTTTTTAGTTAACTGATCAAGCATAAACTCTTGGTATTGGATCATGTGAAATTGACAGTTTAAAGCTCTAGCTGAGAGAGTAGCAGAGGTGTAAACTTTTTCCCCCATCTGTCTAAGGACCTGGATTCCCTTTCTGAAGGGATAGGGTTTTTTGCTGTGGTCGAGGCTACTGCCTTAGGCCCCTGGGAAATAGTTTCGGGGTCTGCCAGTGGGGCCTTGTATAGGTGGTGATGAGTGTCAGGTACCCTGTAATATCTATCAGGTTTGGCAGGGGCTGGAGGTAAAGAATCAGGAGCAGTGCAGACATCATTAAATGCATCATCCACAACAGGCAAAACAGGAGGTATAGCTAAGGGCCTATGTTGTGGTAAGTGCAGAAAAGTCCTAAGCCTTTTTCTTGAGTCTGAGAAATCTTGTCCCTGCCATTGAAATTGTTCTCTCATGGCATGCAAGGTTTCCCCAAAGGAAAATTCCTTTGGTGGAGAGGCAGCTGGAATGGATTCTTCAGCATCGGAGTCTTCATAAGTAGAAAAAGGATCCTCTGGCTGTTCTGTAATGTCAGAGTCATCCGCAGAATCATCAGAGGACACTGGCTCAGGGGGCTCTGCCCTAGGTCTCTTTTCTGGGGGCTGAGAGGCCCTGTCTGGGTGAGATTGGGATCCCCTAATTAAGGATATTAAATCTTCTGCCAGAGTAAGCATTTGTGAACTAGAAGTGGGCCTGTGTGAGGGAGGTTTAACAGGCACTGACTTAGCAGATTTGGCTGCTTTAGCCCTGGCAAAGGCCTTGATAGACATGGCTGCAGGGGGGTCTAGCAGCACCACGTGCTGGGGTAGAGACATCCAAAGGGATGGTGTCTGATAAATCAGTAGAAACCACAGTTGTAGGCAAAATTTCTGAGGCCGATTCAGGTAAGGTAGCAGGAGCCTCGATAGTAGCCATGGATTCGGCTGAAGATTGACCAGTTTTCTCGGTTTCGGCCGAAACCGAGACACTCGCGGCTTGCTTAACCGTGGTTTCGGCCGAAACCGCGGACCGCGAGTGTCGGTCGTTTTCCTTGCGTTTTTAAATAATTTGGGTAGTCGGAGGATCCGACGGCATAATGTACGCAAAGTCTGAGCCGAAAAACTGTTCAGCAAACTCCGACCGACGCCTTAGCGTTCGTCGGTTGAAGGAAGCGCAGGCCGAACAGGCTGCTACGTCGTGGTCTGGGCCTAAGCAAGGCAGACAGTAAGAGTGGAAATCTTTATGAGGTATTTGTTTCCCACAAGTTAAACAGTTATTGACTTTTTCTGACATCGGCTGAGGCAAGAAAGAGTCCCCAACGGGGTACTTAGCTTTTAGAAGTCTTGAGTAGTATTCGGTAGTAGTAATCTCTGGATCTGACCGACCGGCACTTGCGAACAGCTTCTGCTTCGGGCGCCACGCGGCAAGAAAGACTGAGGAAAATGGCGTCGGCTGATGCCTTTATACCCGAAGACCAGCAGAGATGACGTCGGGTGAAGTGCAACATCAGCCGAAGCCGGACCCAGACTTTGGAATCCGGCCGACCGAAGGGCTGCCTGACGACAGGACAACCCAGTTGTTATGACTGCAGATGCATCCATGAAGGACATCTCCCCTTCTCACATTTAAAACACCTCTACTTACCATAAAGAACTACTTTACAACAGAAAAAGCAGCAGAAGCAGTTTACTTAAAGACATTTATTATACACATTTCACTAAGAGCAAAGTTTTCTTTATTACTTACACTGTCTCTTCATTGTTCTTCTAAACACTAATGACTGGTGGGAATTATTTAGAGTCTTCACTCCTGTTTAACACGAGCTTCATATTTTTTAGGCACTTCTTGCAGAAGCACGTTTCACATAAACAAGCTTCATCTTAAGGAAATGACACTTAATTCTTCCATTTCCTAAATTCACATTACTGTTGCTCTTCATCTCTACCAATGATGGTCTGTAGGTTCAAGCCCAATGTACTCCTGATTTTTAGTTAGTTCTAGGGCTTTTTTTTTTCTGTCCCTCAAACATTTTCCTTTGGAATGTTGAAAAGGTTTCACTGACAAGTTCTCTCTATGGACTTTGCCATTCTCAGAAGAATTAGGAGCACAGCCCCCTTCAGCTTGCTGGTTCACTCTTTGCCAAGTAAATTATTTCCTTCTTAGCATATTCTGCATCTAAAAATGTTGATAATCCACAAAAAAAAAAAAAAAACAAACAGTTTGGATATAGCAACTTGACTCACCTGCCTCTTGACATCCCCTAAATGCAAAGATAAAATTGCTTCTCTTCTGCCTGGTCTAAAGTGAATAATCATTTTCCACAGTCTATGTCCACCATTGTTAACATTTTCCTCTTCTGCTACAATTTTGTCATTAGCAGCTCTTTCTGCTGGTATAACCATCTTTATTACTGTGTCTTGGCTTATTTCTCATTGCCAAATCTGCAGCGCGCGTACACAGTGTGCTCTTTCAACTGACAAATCTTGCAGTGGAATACCAGTCCAGTTGCTTACTTGTATCTGCATGAAATTAATGCAGTCTAATCCTCGTTTCCCCAGTATAGCAGAAAATCTCAGATAGTCTGTGTAGTCCCATGTTCTAACTCCTCAATTTTCCACAAACAGTCCTTGAGAAGCATCAAATTCAGTCTTCCCTTCATTTCAGCCTCAGAATTCTGCAGTTTTATCAGTTCATCTGAATAGTTATCTCCAGGCTTTATTTGACTTTAAACAATCCTTCAGTTTCACACTTCTTGCAAATATTACTGGATGCATTTGACTCATTTTTCCTGTAAGTTACTGGAAGCCATCTCCTGTATGAAGGATGAACCCAAGAACTGGTTTATACTGAAGAGCTGCTCTTTCCCACCAGAGTTTTTTTCTTCTCCTTTTTCTGCTTGTCTGTTATTTTCACCAGATTTCTTCTTTGCTGACATCCAGGTAGTATGGAGACTAGCCAGTAACTGAATTTTATCCAAATTATTACCTTTTACTGCCGTTTTACAATTCTCCGATTAGAGCTCTGCCAGTGTGAAAAAAAACAGATCTGCTCTTCAGCCCTAAATGACCACTTTTTTCTTAACTCTTTTGTGGCCTTTTCCGTGGATTCAAAGAAAGGATACTAATCTCAAAGAAAAAAAAATAAAGTTACTTGGAATATTAAACCATTAATGGTGGAAGTCTGAAGAGAGAACAGAGAAAAACGGCAAGGCTACTATTCCACTTTAGGAAAAATGAAAGTTTGAAGACATTTGTTCAAATAGACAAAATAAAGTAAGCAAGAAATGATTACTATAGTAACTAGATAAGCAATTATAGACGGTTATGCCTAAAATTGCAGAAATTCTGACATTTACCTCAGGAAAGTAGTTCTAAATAGCCTAAAGCCTAGGTGGGTATGAGGGGGGGGGGGTGAGGGTGGAAGAACCACAAAAAGTGCAATAAAATTTGTGAGAAGCAGGGAAAGTATATTAAATTCTATGCAAAGTAATGTAAGCTATATAAAATTATGAAAGATTTAAATGATAAAAAAATCAAATTGTGTCACTTACCTGTGAGCTGCAAGGGATTGTTATGGATGCTTGGGCAAATCACATCTGAGAAAATGGACAGCACTGCATCATGGGAAGCAGGACAAGAGCTCAAGTTGCTTGAGAAAAGCTGTTTGCCAATTGGCATCTAGCGGTAAACCAGTCCCATCCAGTGAAGTGGATGGACTGGATAGTTTTAAGACCCTGGTGACAAGACTTACAAGAAGAGCACTAAAACAGGGGAAATGTCCCACTCATGGAGTGATCTGCTCCTTCGAAAGGAATCCAGTAACCACAGACTGGGAGGACAAGCTAAAGAAAAACTATCTGAATGGAGAGTCCAGAATACAACATCTAAGCCAGCTCTCTACAGACAATGACCTCTGCGCCATACTATTCTGCAAAGACACATACCTTAGCAGCTCTAGTCATAATACAAACTACAAAAGGACTACTTAGAAGGTCAGTGGCAGTCTTCAAACCTTCCTGCCAATTCCACAAGGAAGTACCTGGAATTTATCACAAAACATTACAATACTAAACCATAACATGTCAAAGTACACCACCCTGACATATCCACCTGAAGCTCTTGTGTCTGTGTCAAGTGGTAGGAGAGAGACGGGCTGTGATCCTAGATAATACCAAAAGCCCAATGAGGTAAAGGATGTCTCTACAGTAACTTCCAAGATAACATCCATAAAGGCTGGTTTCCAAGGGGTGGTAATGACCAAGGAAGTCCAGTGTTTTTTTACCCTGGAGATACCCTGGGGAGAGAATGTATGCCAAAGCAAGCTCGGTACTTGCGTATTATCGCAACCAGATTTTCACTGTTGCGAATTTACAATACTTCTGTACAAACGAGGCCACAAACCACTGTAAGGTGGTATTTAGGGTGTGTTTTATTTCTTGTGGACTAGCTTTCCATTACAGGGTCTGTGTGAAGGGGAAGACAAACATTTGAGGAAACCCGCTTCGTGTTTTCAGAGTGCCTTACACACGCATGCTTGAATTAGAATGCCTGCTGTTGTTCTGACGAATGGATTATTTTGACAGTGTGGAAGGAAGCAGCTTTCAGAGAAGGCAAAGGCAGACCCTGTAATGATGGTTTTGGTCACTTTTTTTTTGGGGGGGGGGGGGGGAGTACTACTTGTAAAGACATCTTCAGGTCAAAATAAAAAAAAAAAAAAACGGTTGCTAACAGCCACAAAGTACAGGAAGAGGAGAGCATCGTCCAGCAAGGAGATGTTTTGGGAAAGTGCTCTTACTACGTGTAATCATGAAGTGATTTCAGTAACCAGGAAGATGCAATGACATGCTGCCCCCAGGGAAGTGCATGCATAGACAGTTCACTATTTTTCTAATTTTTATTCATAACCCTGCATAAAAGACCCTTCCTTGTCAAAGAAAACACATTGTCTTCCATTTTTAAAATCTTACCGGACACATTTCACTATCGGGAAGCAACCTTGACGATCGCAAAAATCTGGTTGCGATAATACGCAAGTACCGCAAGCTCCTCATTTTGAGCCACAAAGCATCCTGAAAAGAGATCATCCTAGTTGTGTGGCGACGGAGTGATAGCAATGCAAGAGGAATGCAGGGGCTTACTGACCTTGTCCTTCTCAAAGACATAGGCATAACAAGCAGCGCTTTGCAGCATTAGAAAAAAGAAACTCTGCACCACATAACCACCTCAAACAACTGGTCTGAAAAGGAATAGCCTGAACATATGATAGGCTTGAGTTGGGTGTCAAGGACATAATGACAAGTGTCCTTATACAGATAGTGAAACATTTGAGGGGCACATGCCTTCATTTAGTCTAGTGCTCGTATCTCATCAAAGCTGATAAAGGTTGAGATCTGATATCTGTGACTTACGATCCCACCAAGAATCAGGTGATGGATATAGGTTCATAGATAAATACTAGGCTATCTGCCTCAAGGGCCATTTTATGTCTAGACAGTTTCTTTTTTGTGCTTAAATTACCTTATGCCTTTGGTTAGAGACCGATCTTACCCATTCCATGGTCAGTGATTATTTACTACCCTTAAGAATAACTGGGATCGTGCCTTACATAATTTGAGGGGACCCATGCATGGGATAAAGCATTTAAGAGTTGCCTCTGTCCATTAGTAGTACAGGGTGCAGTCCTGGGGTAAATTTTGTTTTTCCCATCCATACATCAAAGTTGTGCTTGAATATGGACATGGATCAACTTTGTTTTATGTGGAAGTGGAACGAGATATACCTGTCCCTCCAAACTGTTATGTTGATGTTGCAGAAGTTACTATCCCTAGACAGAGTATTGCTGATGCCATTTGGCTTGATGACATGCAGTAAATCCATCAGTTCTGGGTTTGTATGTCAGACACAGGTCACCACAGTATGTAGGATATACAGTATAGTGATAGGGCTTTCAGTTGGTAAGACATGTTGTTTAGGCCTTGTACCCTTTTATTAAGTTATCTCTATGGGTGTTCCAGTTTCTTCGTGTGTCTGGACCGATGCATGCCAAAGGGGGCATTATATTCAATGACTGGGCTAATGAGGGCTAAATAAAGAGGGTCAATGACATCTCTAGATATAGGCACAATCCCTTTGTTTATAACCTGTACAATATAGAAGGACTTTCTTTCTACAATGGACACATGTTGGTTAACATTAGATCACTGTCCACAAGTTATAAAACCCTGTATAACTGGGTCAAGTCTCAGAGGTGTACTGTTAATGAGGCAGTTCCTTGGGACAGATGACTTTCCAAACGGTTCAGTTAGCATGCAGTTTCAGCTCATGATTTTTGGCAACAGTTATCTGGTACAAACGTTCCTGAAGGATGGAAAAGCATTGGGGGAGTCAATGACTGCTCCTAGTTTGCAGTCACCTGCAAACCTAGTCAGCCAGAGACCTTTGGTATCTCATGGCTGTGTTGCAGACTCTGATACAAGCTCATCCACTGGCTCCTCCCCAACGAGAACCAAGAAATCCTGCTGGGGAAAGGGTGGGTGTAGGAGTGCCTCAGAAGAAAGGTTCAGTCCTAGGTATCCCCAGTTCACATACAACTGACTTGAAGGGGTTCTCCACAACATCAGGATGGACAGCCCCATGCCCCAGCTCACGAGGGTTGAGTGCCCACAGAATGACTCCAAGAAAACAAAGACCCCAGTGTAAAAATTCTAACCTTCTTCTATGCCATACGAGGAACAGTTGTGTCAATCATGCACAGATCTTCCTTCATTATGCAATTCAGGATTTAGATGAATTTCAGAAGCCTAAACAAACTTAGAAGGAAAAAGGTATGCTAACACCAGATCTTTATTAACAGCAAGGATCAAGATCCAAACTATGCAAAGTAGCAAAACAGAACTGTTTGTGGGAAAGTGGAACAAGTGTAATTAAGCAGTCAATGTGCAATATCATAGTGTGCTTTTCAACAGGTGTGGCTGACCCTAAAAGTACAGAAATCTTCATGAATAAGATGTCTATCTGACAGGGAGAAGGCTTAAACCAGCCACAGGACTCAATAGAGAGTTCCCGAGTCCATGATGCAAGATGAAGGGCAGGCACAATAATAATTAGCACAGCTTTGAGACGGGGAAGGGAAGATCCAAGGCATGGTAACACAGCATTAAAAACAAGCTGTTCTATACATCAGAGGATGGATTTACCAAAGAAGTTTACCAACTGCCACCCCTCTGAAGTGTTAGAAAGAATAAATAAATAATTCCTAGTGCACAAATGAAATGTGGAGCTACTGACACTGCTGCAATGTTTACTGCCCCTGCCTGGGCACACAAAATGCAATGTCAAATGAAGTTGTCAGTGATGTACCTTTTTAAAGAATACAAATAAAAAAATTAAATAAATCCAAGGTTCAATACAGTATTTGTCATGCAGACTTCTGCAGTTCTAATCCTCCAAAATAAAGTGAACCTTTTGTCAGTCCTTCTGATGCATTTACTAAAAAAAAGTTTAAAGTGTAAGGAATCTGGAATAATGTCATCTAAAAAGAATTCCAGCATGCTGTCAGGGCAATACATTTAACTTGTGGTGGTGGTGTGCACACATGTTTACATATATTACACACACACACAATGTGCCACATAGTGTGGCCTAAATTCTAAGCAATTTCTGCTACTAATGCAATTCTGTATAGTTTAGTCTAAGCGAGATATTTTTACTTGAACTCTCCTAAATAGAGCATACTTGTCATATCTGAACACAACCACTCTATGCAAGTATGTTCTTCTCTAAATGATATACATGCTATGCTACACAACTGCATTATTCTCCAAAATCCAAGCAATGCAAAGGAATTTCTGTTAACTTTAATGCAACCTTTTCCCAGGTCAGTGCACTTAACCGGTTAACAAATATAAAATAAAAATAAATATGTAAAATAGCTCCATGCTCACAGATTTTGCTATAGGTCATTATTAAAGATCAAAAGACAAGTGCTTCTCCCCCACATTCTCATTTTTCATGACCAAACACTGCATTTCAAACTAGGAAGGAACTCAGAACAAATGCTCACAGCATTACACTTGAATGATCATATTAATTATTTAAGATGTACTACATAGAGCTAATAGCTTTATATTGCTGGGAAGAATGAAGACTTACCACCTCCGAAATGCAGCGGTCATGCCAGGTACGACTGCAGATATGACCAAAATTAAAAAGATGTCTATGTTCACGGTGTGATGGAGATTCTTGTATTTTAATGGACTGATCAATCTTTTGGGAAGAATTGGATGAACTATCTGTGGCAACCTTAAGAAAAAAGAAAAACAGGAAAGTCAGTTTACACTTTAATGATCCTACATAATTTTGTCAACTTCTTAAACCAGTGTGAAGTAGTGTATGGCAAAGTTGTCAGCAACAAACAAGAAACTAAGGGTGAAGAGACGTGAAGTCAATCTTATGCATGCTCAAGGATAACTGCAAGACTGAATCCATGAGTGTGATCAGCTCTCCATGCTAAGGTTAGTTATAAAGGGACAGAGACTGAAATATTGAAACATCTCCATGCCAATGTAGTCTCCAGTGCCTCCCAACTACAGTTACTTCAGCAACAAAAAGCATTCTGAGTACTACATGACACTGCTGTTTTAATTTTGAAGACCCCCCACCCCACCCCGAGTAATCTTGGGCTTCCATCTCTGACAAGCACAGTTTGCGTCAATTACTCATGGACATATTAATACTACTATGGCAGAATACAAACAATTACTTTATGCAGTTAGAAAACAATTCCCAGCAGAAGAAAAGGGAACATTTTAAATGCTTCACATAGCAAGGATTTATTGAAAATTGTGCAAGGTATAGTCTGGCACTGCAAATAACCCTTAAAAGCAGAGGACTGAAACACAGCAAAAAAAAAGAAAATTATAAATCAGAAACACGGCTAGGGTGCAACGAAGGCTGGCAGCCACCCCAGGCACAAATCAGCAAATGCTAATTGGACTGGTCTGTAGTGCAGTATTTACATTTATTTTCATACTGCCACTTGTAAATGCTGGTACAGAAATGAATTCAGATATTGCTTCAGTGCTTTTACTGTCAGAACAGAAATGAAACAAATGCTTCAGAGCTTGGTGTGTGGTATAAGTTGTAGCAAGGGGTTTGTTACAGTTTTTTTTTTTTTTTGCTCAGTTAGATTTGGACCTTGAGCTTCAAGAGAGGTGAGGAGCACGAGACAGATGGGACCTTTTTTTTTTTTTTTGCTTATCTTAGATTTGTGGGGTGCAAGATTGTGCAGCAGCACTTGACACTAGGTGACCCAGCCACAGCTCAGAATATAATACTTAAAACACACTATTAATACAGGTGAAACAGAAATGGGAATTAATGCTGTCTTTGCCAAAATGGGGTCACTAGTGAGATTTTTGTTTTTAACCTTACCCTTGGCATTAAAGACTGGATGGGTGGGCACAGAAAAACTTCCCTGCCACTGAAAACAAAGCATCTGTCCTCCAACCTGAAAGGCAATGGGTGCTGGTGCAAAAAAAGGGGGTGGTCATTTGATGCTGTCTGAGGCAAATAAATCTAACTGTGGTGTCCCCCAATGGCTAAGGATGTCTTGTCTGCTCAGAGTCCATTCATGAGGGTCCTCCAAGGACCAGCTTAATGAGTCTGCCAGAACACTGACCTGTGATGGTATGTATATGGCCAGTAGGGTCCTACTTTTCTCAGTGGCCAGGTTCCAAAGCCCTCTGTGCTAGTGTGCACAGTTGGTATGATCTGGTGCCTGCTTATGTACCACATGACTCATGTTGTCCGAATACTCAGAGGGGGCCTGGTTTCTAGACATGCAAGAAGACTTGAACAGCTTGGATGAGGTCCCTAATGTCTTTCAAGTTGATTTTTTTTTTTTTAAGTTTGGATTGCCATCTGCCCTGGACTCTGTGGGAGCTTATCTAGATCCCCAAGTCTCATCTGAGGCATCAGAGTACATCTTGAACTAGTGTTGGTGGTCTGAAAGGGAGCCCTGGGTTGAGTTTCACCTGGTCTACCCATCATAAGAATTCTTTCCCCAGACAAAGTACGAGGGGAATCTATGTGTCCAGAGGATGACTGTGTTGGGACCAAACTGATTACAGGTACCATTGAATTTACTTCACAAGCAACCTGGCTAGAGGGATGATTGCTGCTCTGAACCCCAGAGGTTTTTGGAGTTCCCTGGCAGAGCAACAAGTCAAGGGAGGAAAAGTTGTGAAAGTAAACTGTAAGGTTCTTCACATTTTCCTGTGGCAAGTAGGCCTGAATCCTTCTGGTGGCCAATCTGCAGCACAGAAATACTAGGTCCTGAGTAGGCTGAAGGGATGACTTTTTGTACAGGACAGTGAACTTCAACTGCAAGAGAAGGCTGAGAGTGAACTGGAGATGCTCAGCAGAATCTGAGGCAAGGGAGCTTGTATTAGCAGATCTAAATGGGGGAAAACCCGAATTCCCTGAGTTTGGCAGAAGGCTAGCACTGGTGATGGGCACTTTGTGAATACTCTTGGATTATGGAAAGCTCAAAAAGGCAAAGCAGATGGGGATTGGCATAATAGCACAGGTGTGTACCTCACAAGGTACAGGGTTTGATTCTCACCATTAAAGGAAACTGGCTAGGCTTAAAAAAGGCCCACAATGGCAGTTGGCCTAATACTTGCCTATGACCCTATGAAAGTGAGAGAAGCCAGTACCTAACCTAAGGAATCTTCTTGCAGGAGAGGTAAATGGGGATATGAAAACAGGCATCCATTAAGAGACTAGTGATGCCTGTAGAAGTATGAAAGTTGTGTGTGTGTGTGTGGGGGGGGGGGTGCATTTTGATGTTGTCACTTTTGTTTAGCAGACAGAGATCCAGTTATGGGTCTCCACTGATCATCTTTCTTTGGAACTACGAAGAGTCACTGATAGGAATTCTACGGGCACTGGTATGCCTTAGGCATGTAATTCTTAAGAGTATGGGAGGTAGAAACTAGTTGGTTGTGGGCAGACCTTTCTGGGGAGAAAGTTTTTTCCAAGATATAGCATAAACCTTTTTTATGATAGAAAGCATCCAGCGGTCTATGGTGATCTCTTCCCAGCTTGAAACTGACAGTCTTTTCGAAAGGGGAAGGATACGACAGAGGAGAGGGTGGTGGTGTTTGAAGATAGTCACAGAGATTTATCCCCAAGGGAGACCTCCTAGATGTGGGATCCCTCTCTGTGTTTTTTTCTGGAAATCTCTTTCTGGGTGTCCTCTTGTGCTTTTGAATAAGTCTTGTGTCCATTCCAAAAAAAGAGATGGGCTTGACTGGATAATTCCTCTGGTATCAAGGCAGATAAGACAGCAATAGCAGGATCATTGTTTTGCCTTGCTCTTGTAGAGCTTTAAACAAGTCAGCTGCCTGTAGGCAAAACAAAAGGTTCTTATCTAAAGGAGAAACAGCAAGTTTGCCTTTGAAATCCTCTGTCAAGAGTTGATTTTGTAACCATGCATATCTGCTAACAACCAATAAAAGAATGTAAAAAATGTTCCATTACACCACGCCACGTATTATATTATTCACTACATTTTAATAGTATTAAGCCATTTCATCTCATTTACAGAGACTTCATCAGAATACAAAAAGTGATGGTAAATGAGAGTAAGTAATTAGCCAGGCTGCAAGGTTCAGTGTTAGAAGCTGAGGGTGCAGAATTTGGTGGTTCTGCTGAGACAGCAGGGAAGGAGTCTGAGGCAGGTGCCATGGAGATAACCGTGACACACTGCCCAGGAGGGGGGTACCAGTATTGGCACGGCCAGTCGGGAGCAATCAAAATCATCCTTGGTTTGTCCCGTTTGATTTTTAGTAGTACTTTGGAGAGCAGAGGCAGAGGGGGGAAGGCACAGACTGATAGGGTTTTTCAGCTGAAGGACAGAGCATCCACTTTCCAAGCTTGTTTATGGGAGTCCTTGTGCAAAATTTGCCCAATTGGTAGTTCTGGGGAGAGGCAGACAGGTCTGTATCTGGGCTCCCCCATTTGCTTGTCAACATGTTGAAAATCCTTGGTTCCAGTTTCCACTCTTGTGGGTCCGTGAGTTTTCTGCTTAGTCCGTCTGCCAGCATATTTAATTTTCCTGGCAGGAATTAAGCTTGTAGGTGCACTTGGTAGCTCAGGGCTGTGTTCCACAATGCCATGGATAGTCTGCAGAGGGGGGTAAGAATGTGTACCCCCTGCTTGTTTATGTACCACATAACAGTGGTGTTGTCTGTCTTTACCATTAGTTGTCCTGGAAGAATGGGGTCCTTGAAGGCTGTCACAGCATTCTGTACAGCTAACTTTTTGATTGATATGCAGGTGCATTTGACTTGGGTTCCATTTGCCCTGAATGCACTTCCCTGCCAGGTGAGCACCCCCATGCATAGTCTGATGCGTCTGTTGTTTGGGTCTGGACGGCAGGGGGTGGTGTGAAAGGTAGTCCCTTGTTTTGGTGGCAGGCCTCTGCCCACCAAAGGAACTCTAGGCATAGACAAGATACGACAGGAATCATTGTTTCTTGGTCTTGAGAATGTTGACACCATAGGCTTTTTAGATACCACTGTAGTTTCCTCATACGCAGTCTTGCATATGGAATTAAAAGAATGCAGGAGGCTGTGAACCCCAAGGCTTGCAGTATTTGTCTTGCAGATAGCAGGGTTTTTGTGGCCACTTCTTTGAAGTAGGTTGTCAAATGAATTTGTTTCTCTGGCGTGAGGTAAGCCATCTGGGAAGTTGTATTCAAGCTTGCTCCCAGGAATATAATTTGTTGACAGGGTACCAGGTGTGATTTCTTATCATTTATGGTGTACCCCAGACAAGTTAGAACCCTTTGTACAAAGGCCAGATGATTCAAAAGTATGTCCTGGCTTTCTGCCTGAATTAGACAACCGTCCTGGTATGGGTATATTTGAATATTTCTTTGCCTGCAAAATGCAATAACTGGAGCTAGGCACTTTGTGAATACCCTGGGTGCAATAGATAAGCCAAAGGGCAGTGCAGAGAACGGACAGTGTGTATAGCCTGCTTTGAAGCATAGGCATCTTCTGCAAGATTCCCCGATTGGGATGTGCAGGTATGCTTCTTTTAAATTTAGTGTTGCCAACCAGACATCTTTGCCTAGCATAGAAAGTAATTGGTCAGCATCTTGAATTCTGGAATCTCCAAAAAGGTGTTGAGAGTAGACAGGTCCAGGATAGTATGGCATGAATTGTCATTTCTGGGTACCAGGAAAAGTCTCGAGTAGAAACCTGGTCCCCTTTCCTCTTCTGGTACCAGCTGAATAGTCCCCATGTTTAAGAGAGAAAAGTACTTGTTTTTGGGCCTCTGCCCACTGATTTGGGGGTAGGTCCAGCCACCCGCTTGGTGTTGGCAACGTGTGGAAGTGAAATCTGTATCCCTGGGACACTATATTTAAAACCCATTTTGTCCTGGGTAATGAGTTCCCAATTTTTTGCATGAAGAGCTATCTTTCCCCCCAAAGGGGCAGTCAGTTGATATGTGCTTGGAAATTTTAAAAGGAAGTCATTGAGACAGTTTACCATATGGGGGAGTCTTATTATTCTCAGATTTGTAAGTGGAGGCCCCCCACTGCTTAGTTGTGTGTGTCCCCTGGTACTGAAACCTGGGGTTTTGCTGTGTCTGGGTTTGGCTTGAGAAGACCTGGAAGGGGCTGGAAAGGACCAGTTCTCAGAGCGCCAGTGCCTACTAAATCTAGGAGGCTGAACTTGTAAAAAATCTTTCACAGTTTGCATAGATTTAGCCTCATCTTCCATCGTTTTAAGAACTTCCTCAGCCTTGTTGCCAAACAGGTGGTCCTGATTTAAAGGAGCATCCAACAATTTAGCTTTAACATGATCAGGCAAAGATTTCTCCTTAAGCCAAGCATGCCTTCTGAGCACAGACCCAGTAACAGCAACCCTGTAAGACGCCTCTAATGAATCAAAACCACATTGCAAAGTAGGTTTTCCAACTTTTTCAGCAGAGTGCTTTAAATCCCATAATTCTTTATTTTCCACACAGTCAGGAATCGTCATTTTCTGTTTAAGCAGTCCAATAACATGTTGCTGATACTTTAACATATGAAACTGGCAGTTTAAAGCCCTAATGGCCAAGGTTGCAGAAGTGTAAACCTTCTTACCCCATCTATCCCACACCCTGGAGTCTCTATCAGAAGGGGTAGGATTTTTAGCAGTATAAGCCTCAATGACCTTGGGCCCCTGTGAAATAGTCACTGGATCTGCAATAGGATTTTTAAAAAGGAACTTGTGGAACTCAGGGACCCTGTAGTATCTGTCAGGGTTTCTGGGAGCAGGAGGCAGGGTATCAGGGGCCAAACTAGATTCTGAAAAAGCAACATCAACAATGTCTAGTACAGGAGAAATAGCTAAAGGCCTATGCTGAGGTAGGAGAAGGAAATCCCTAAGCCTCTTTTTTGAATCAGAAAAATCCTGGCTTTCCCAGTGGAAATGCTCCCTTAGAGTATGTAAGTTTTCCCCAAAAGAAAAATTCTCAGGAGGGGAAGCAGAGGGAATTGAGTCCTCTGCATCAGAATCTTCTTAAGTAGATAAGGGCAAATCCAGATCATCAGAAGAATCAAACAGAATCCTGATCAGAAGAGTCATAATCAACTTCAGTCCTAGGCCTCTTAAAAGGGGGGGGGGGGGTTGGCTATCCCTGATTAGAGTTACTAGATCTTCAGCCATCCTGATTTGTTTTTTAGGCATAGAGGCCTGAGCATGTGGCCTGGGCATCGGATTTTTAGGCATGGATCGAGATTTAGGCCTAAGTAAAGAAGGAGGCGTCGGTTTAATATGCAAGTCCGTAGGCCTGAATACACCCTCAGAAGCCAGTGCCTGCACAGCAGCTCCAGATCCATCCAAGGTAGAGACATCCGCGGGTTCCATAGCTGAAGCATCTTGCGGCATACCGGACTCTGAATGGGTCTCAGTACAGGCCTGCGAATCAGAAGTAGCGGGTATCAGGGGCTGCGAAAGCACCTCACTGAGTACCGGTGAACTGGCAACTGGCTTAGGAGAAGCGGCATTGGCAGTTTTGGACCTCGGCGGCCTGTCTCTGTCTTTATCTTTGCATTTTTTCAGAATCCTGGTAGTCGGATGGCTAACCGACATTTCTGGACAATTAAACAGAGAACTGAAATATTTAGAGGTGAAAATATACCAATGACGGATATTGTGCTGATTAAATAAAGCACAAAACTGACAGCAAGGTACGTCGTGGTCAGGGCATAGGCAAGGAATACAGTACGAATGAAAATCTTTATGAGGTATTTGCTTTCCACAAGTAATGCAATTATTAACTTCCGCGGTGGTGCAGCGGTAGCGTTGTCGCCTCACAGCAAGAGGTTCTCCCGTTCGATTCTCAGCTGGAGCACCTTCTGTGTGGAGTCTGCATGTCCTCCCCGCGGTAGAGTGGCATTCAAAAGACATGCGTGAATGGGCGTGCCTTCGTTGAAGGTTGGGCATCGGGCTGGCACCTCGACACCATGAAAAAAAATAGACTGCCAATCATTAGCAGACCGGCGTTCTGCTGTAGCGACCCCTAACCGGGAAAAGCCGAAAGAAAAACAACTGACATCGGTAAGGAGCAAGAAAAAGTTTCCCCAACGGGGTACTTAGCTTTAGTTAAAGACTTCGGTTCTGAAACTCAAATGAAAATTTCAGGAGTCGGCCGACCAGCACTTGCGAACTGCTTCTGCTTCGGGCACCGCACGGCAAGAAAGACTGATGTAATGGCGTCGGCTGCATGTTTTATACCCCTGACGACCGGACGTCATGGAAGAAGGGACAGCAACCGAAGCAGGACCCAAGACTTTGTTAATCAGGCCGACTGAGGGCTACCTGCAAGCAGATAACCCAAATGTAATGACTGCAACAGTGAAACAAGAAGATCATCATCACAATTACTATTCCATTTATATAAACCTCATTAGTGACATTAATTACATCACTGAATTAAGAATCCATCCAACCCTTCAGATAAAATTTAAGTGATAAATCCTAAAATAATTATTTTTCCACTGTTAAAAAGTCCCAATCGCAATTCTTTGACCCACACCCCATACATTCACATAAAAATTATATTTCTTTAAATTAAAATCCACTCTCAACGAATATTCATAATTTGTTTGCTCTTGCAATTAACATAGGGGCAATTGATATAGTATCATTTAAACCAGTGGGTAGCATTGCAGCTAACCTGAGCTGTCATTGTGTTTCTTTTTTCCTTAAGTGATTTTTTCAGTCACCTCTCCTGGGATTTACCTTTATTATGAACAATAAAGGGAGTGTTTATACAGAGCATTAGTTTGTCCTCTTGTTTTTTATATCATTAATATGCTTAGAAATTCTCTTTAACATTAATTCTCTTGCCTACATAGAACTGTGTACAGG
The DNA here is from genome assembly GCF_019279795.1 of Protopterus annectens. NCBI lineage: Eukaryota > Metazoa > Chordata > Ceratodontiformes > Protopteridae > Protopterus > Protopterus annectens. Next base: position 233,064,622 of record NC_056727.1, read on the forward strand.
TCATACAGACTGCCAGATAAACTACTCTACTAGTGGTGCAATTTAATTTCTTAAAAAATGTTTTACTCTTCAAACAGTTATCTAAATCTATATTACTTGTCTTAATTGTATAGGAGCACTGTCCACACATACCACATGCTCTAGTTCCTGAATCAGAGTGATTTTCTCCTTCCAGTTGTCTTTCAAATAACTTTTTTTAAGATTCATCCCAGTTTTACAGACAAATATAGGTCTTTCACCACCTTTCTTGAATATATCATTGTTGGTTCTAAAAATGTTCCAATTTGCTTAAAGGTTTTTTTTTTTTATTTCACTAGTACATTGATTAAATTGTAGAACACACGCTTTATCATATCCTTTGTACTCATATTTTGTAGTACTACTAACCCTTCTGGCTGAGGTGACAGCTAGGGAAAAAAAAGCAGTCTTCCAGGAGAGGTATCTTAGTTCTGCTGAAGCAGAAGGTTCAAAGGGTGGTAAAGTTAGTTTTTCCAAAACATAATTCAGGTCCCAGGCTGGAGTGGGTGGCTGCCTGGGAGGTCTGATATTAGAAGCCTCTCTGAGGAATTGTTTAAAAGAATGGGAGAACATGGGCTGTTCTGTATCAAAATGAGCTGAAATGGCTGAGGCATGGATTTTAATAGAGAAGGAGACGCCACTATTAAGAAGCTCCGCTAGGTGTCCAGGGTAAAAGGGATGGAAGGTTGTGAGGTATTGCCCCCTCTGGACTGGCTCCAGGAGAAGAATCTTTTCCATTTTCCTGAGTAAGATTTTCTGGTGCTGGGCTTTCTGGCCTCTGTGATGACGTCTAGGACCCGTTTGATTAACAGGGCCCCGTGTTTGCCTTTAGGGTATTAGCCATGCTGGTAGTTTGACAGTCTGCAAGTCTGGGTGCAGCACCCCCCACCAGAGTTAAAAGGTCTGAGATCAGGGGAAGCTGCCTGGGAGGCTGTAATGTCAGGCTGCGCAGTAAGGGGTACCAATGTTGTCTCGGCCAATCTGGAACAATGAGGATGGCCTTTGGTCTCTCCTCCATTATTTTGATCAGTACCTTTGGAATAAGAGGCAGAGGAGAGAATGTGTACACAAAGAGGGTGTTCCAGGGGAAGGTCAAGTCATCCACCTTCCACGCTAGGTGGTGATATTCCCTGGTGCAGACTTTTTCAGCTGATGGTTGAGATGCGAAGCAAAGAGATCCACCTCCGGAGTCCCCCATGCCAGAGTGATTTGTAAAAAGATTTTTCTGTGGAGCTGCCATTTGTGGGGGTCCAGTAAGTTTCTGTTTAAAGTGGTCTGCCAGGGTTTTGTTGATCCCTGGTAGGTATTGGGCTATCAGGTGTAGTCCCATGGAGGAGACGGTCAGCCAGAGGGTCATGGCTAGCCTGCACAGAGGGTAAGACTGGGTCCCTTCTTGTTTGTTGATGTACCACATTACTGTGGTGGTGTCTGTTTTGATAAAGAGAATCCCTGACTTGAGATGGGGTTTGAATTATGTCAGAGCATTTTGTACTGCCATCATTTCCTTCTGGTTGATGTGTAAGGGAAGGTGCTGGGCATCCCAAAGACCTTGGATGCACCTGCCCTCTAGGTGAGTGCCCCAAGCTATGTCTGAGGCGTCGGTGGTAATGGTCTGCCCAATTGGGTGGAGGATGAAGGAAAGACCCTTGTTCTGGGCACAGACCCCTGCTCACCAAAGAAACTCGGCCCTTACACAGGGGATCAGAGGGAGAGATGTCTCTAGAGGTTGACTGTGCTGACACCAAAGGTTCTTTAGGTACCACTGAAGTTCTCTCATGTGAAACCTGGCCAGAAGAATTAGAAGGATGCAAGATGCCATGTACCCCAGGGCTTGCAGGAATTTCATCGCAGTGAGGTGACATCTGGAAGCCAGCTAGGTAAAACAGAGAGGTAGGAAGCTCTGCTTTTCTGGGGATAGGAAGGCCATTTGGGAAGCTGTGTCCAACAGTGCTCCGAAGAAAATGATCTTCCTGGAGGGTCTTTGCTTTGATTTCTTCTCATTGATGGTGCACCCCAAGTGGGTTAGGAGGGTTTTGACAAAGAGGAGGTCCTTGAGGAGCTTTTCTTTGCAATCGCCTGAATGAGGCAGTCGTCCAGATAAGGGTAAATTTGTATATTTTTCTGTCTGCAAAAGGCTATGCCCGGGGCTAAGCATTTGGTGAATACCCTGGGAGCAGTAGATAAGCCAAAGGGTAGCGCAGATAACTGAAAGTGTTGTGAGCCTGCTCTGAAGCGAAGGAATATCCTGCAGGATTCCCTTATGGGGATGTGGAAGTAGGCATCTTTTAGATCTAAGATACCAATAAACTAAGAAATTAATAAAGCAAGGAGACACTGTCGAACCACTGAACCTCTTTATTATTAAGCACTTTCGTCTGGCATTTGCCTGATGACTTCATCAGAATGATGTAAAAAGCATTAATGACTTGGTTAAATATAAAGCTTATTATATCACATGTTCTCATCTAAAAAAGCCATAGGCTGAAAACCCCATCAATCAACCCTAGTCCCAGTACAATTGGTACTGAATATCATTCAAAACCCAAGGCAGGCAAACAAAATAATTAAATTAATTAACATGCAATACCTAAAACTATAAAACAGATCGCAAGTAAATTATTTTATAATACAATTTTAAATGTTATTTTTCATACAAAAACAACTCTTCTCTACATTAAAATTCCAATTGACCTGGAACACATTAGATCTGACCCAGTGCTTCTATAATGACAATTACTACAAGTGAAACTCGGACTTGAGTTTCAAAAAAACATGAAATGGACAAGATGTCATTTAAACTGTTTTTTTTTTTTTTTTTTTGTAGCGTTACATCTGAGCTGCCAGAGTAATTCCTTATATTCAAGGAATAAATCTACTGGCCCTCCCCTGCTACCCTCTATTTAAATTTTCTGTTTTAGAACAAAATCAAAGTAATGCTGTGGGAACTCCATTATATGCTTGGCCAAGGCATTGTTCACATTGCCCTTCCTAATATCATAAGCATGCTGATAGATACGTTTATTATCAATTTTTTTGGATATCAGTATACAAAAAGATACATACAATCATAGATTCACCTCTGCGTTGTTTAGGAAACCTACAAATCCTAACACCCTGTTACATTTTGACAGTTGTCATCCTATACACCAGAAAAAATATCTGGTAAAAGGACATGGTGTCAGATTCACAAGGATGATAAGTGAATTCATTGTGTTTATACAAGAGATGGACAAATTTAGGACAATGCTTGGTAGGAAGGGTTACTCAGTGACATTTATTGATCCAATTTTGGATGAAATAATAGGGAAAAGAAGTAGTGGACACTTTGCCCCACTTTTGGGAGTACTGTCTGATACTTCCCTTGGGGCAATGGGTACTCTACTAATAGACACCCAGGAAAGGGGTAGTAGACCCTTTATGGATGCCATGATTCTCACGTTCAATCCCTTACATTACATTAGAGAAGTCCTATACAACAACTGGATGATATTAACTGCAGATGAACTTTATAAATCAAGACTTGATGACGAGCCTTGTGCAGTATACAGGAGAGATTTATGTATAAAAAATCTCCTGGAAAGTAATCATTCAAGAGAGAGGGAAGGACAAATGAGAAAATGTGGACACTGTGCACAATGTCCTTATATTATTGAATCTAACAGCATTTGCATAAAGGGTTCTGGCAAGGTTTATTTGCAAAGAAAATTCAACTGTCAAAGCAAATGTTTAGTGTACATTGCAATCTCTCAAGTATGTGACCAGTTTTATATTGGTAAAACAATCAACGGCTTGAATAAATGTATCTATGAGCATGCTTATGATATTAGGAAGGGCAATGTGAACAATGCCCTGGCCAAGCATATAATGGAGTTCCCACAGCATTACTTTAAATTTTCTGTTTTAGAACAAATTCAAATAGAGGGTAGCAGGGGAGGGCCAGTAGATTTATTCCTTGAATACAAGGAATTACTCTGGCAGCTCAGATGTAATGCTACAAAAAACACGGTTTAAATGACTTGTTCATTTCATCTTTTTTGAAACTCAAGTCAGAGTTTCACTTGTAGTAATTGTCATTATAGAAGCACTGGGTCAGATACAAAGTGTTCCAGGTCAATTTTAATGAAGATGAGAGTTGTTTTTGTATGAAAAATAATATACATTTAAAACTGCATTATAAAATTTACTTGAGATGTGTTTTATCGTTTTAGGTATTGCATGTTAATTAATTATTCTGTTTGCCTGCCTTGGGTTTTGAATGATATTCAGTACCACTTGTATTGGGACTAGGGTTAATTGATGGGGTTTTCAGCCTATGGCTTTTTTAGATGAGAACATGCGATATAATAAGCTTTATATTTAACCAAGTCTTTAATGCTTTTTACATCATTCTGATGAAGTCTTGAGGCGAATGCCAGATGAAAGTGCTTAACAATAAAGAGATTCAGTGGTTCAACAGAGTCTTCTTGCTTTATTAATTTCTTAGATCTAGGGTAAATAACCATGCATTTTTTGTTAGCATAGGAAGCAGCTGCTGCATCATTAGCATTTTGAATTTGGGGACTACCAGGAAGGTGTTCAGAATGGCTAGATCCAGGATGGGGCGCCAAGTGCTCTCTTTTCTGGGAACAAGGAATAGTCTGGAATAAAAGCCTTTGCCTGTTTGATCTAAGGGGACAGCTTCTACTGCCCCTTGGGATAGGACAGTTTGTACTTGTTTCAATGCCTCTGCCACGGATTTGGAGGCAAGTCTGGGTACCTTCTTGGAATTGGGAGTTAGTTGAAGGAGAATTTGTATCCCTGAAAAATTATCTTTAAGACCCGTTGGTCCTTTGTTACAGAAAGCCAATTTTCTTTGCAGAGGGAGAGCCTTCCTCCTAGTTTTTGGTGAGTGAAAAAGAGGGCAGAGGGGAGAGAGGGAGTCATTGACAGTTTTTGCCATAGCCAGATGGTTTAGAACTCCCTGCCTTTGGAGCGGAAGTGGTCCACTAGTTTTCTGCTGTCTCTGGGATAGGAGTGTGTGGTCTGTCCCTGCAGGGCTTACCTTGCCCCCGTCAGCTAGGTGCAGGAAATGAAAATTCCTGCTGCACCTAGGAGGATGTACCTGAAAGAAATCTTTTACTGTTTACATAAATTTTGCTTTGTCTTCCTCTTTTTAAGCACCTTTTCTGCTTTTACTCCAAACAAGTGGTCTTTATCCAAGGGTGCATCAAGTAATTTAGATTTGACATGATCAGGTAGAGGTTGTTCCTTCAACCATGCATGTCTCCTAATGACAGATCCTGACAGTGCTGCCCTGCTTGAGGCTTCTAGGGAGTCCCATCCACAGTGTAATGAGTATTTGGCTACTTGACAAGCTGAGTATAGTAAATCTGCTAACTCTTTCGAATTGGCACAGTCAAGAAAGATTGAAATCTTTTGCTTTAATAGTTCCAAAGTGAGTTGAAGATATTTTAACATGTGGAACTGACAGTTGAGTTGTATGTTTCTTTACCCCATCTGCGCAGAGCTCTGGAATCCTTGCCAGAAGGAATAGGATTCATTGCAGAAGTAGCCGTAGCTCCTTCGGGTCCCTGTGTAATGACCTCTGGGTCTGCAGCAGGATTTCTGTACGGGTATTTGTGAGAATCCGGTACTCTAATACCGGTCAGGTTTACTGGGAGGAGGTGGGAGGGTATATCAGGAGCTAAGCTGGATTCATGGAAGACATCATCCACAACATCTAAGATAGGGGGGATTGGCCAAGGGTCTGTGCTGGGGCAGGTCTAGAAACTCTCTTACTCTTTTCTTAGATTGAGGGAAGTTGGGATTCCCAGTGGAAATGTTCCCTGAGGGTGTGAAGGGTTTCCCCAAAGGAAAGATCTTCTTGTAGGGAGGCAGAAGGAATGGATTGCTCTGCATCTGAATCCTCATAAGCAGTCAGAGTTTGTTGCTCCTTTTCAAAAATCTGAATAATCAAGACTCCTCAGAATCCTGTTCTGTCAGTATTTCAGGAGAAAGGTCTCTTTTTCCTTTTAGTTGTGGCCTGACTACCCCTGATAAGGGAGATGAGATCCTCCGCCATTTTAAGCATTTGAGCTTGGGGTGGTGGAGCAGGAGTAAGATGGTGGCTAAAGGTAGACTGCTTAGGAGTGGCCTTGCTTCTAGGCCTAAGAGTATCCATCGGTCTGAGAGAAATGGTAGTCAGATGAGAAGACATCATTTTTTGTCTAGATTTGGTATTGCAAAAACCTCCTTGGAAGCCGGTGCCTGCATCGCAGCTCCGGACTCAACTGAGGCAGAGACAACCAAAACCTCAAAGACGAAGATTTCTGCAGCATACCGAACTCCTAAAGCGTCTCGGTAGAGGCCTGCGAAGGTATCGGATCGGGCATCAGGGGCTGCGAAGGCACCTCACTGAACTCCGGAGAACTGACCTGCTTAGCTGTAGTCGTTGGAAGGCTTAGTCTTGTGTGGTCTGTCTCTATCTTTATACTTACGTTTTTTTCAGTATGTCTATAGATTGTTGGCTGACGGACGCCATTTCAGAATGCGAAGACGGAAGACGAAAATACCTGGCTACAATAAGAACTCTACGACGAATGGCTCTTGTGTTAAAGAGGGCACAGAACTGGCAGTGGGGGACGCCATGGTCTGGGCCTAAACAAGTGATGCAGTATGAATGAAAGTCTCTGTGTGGGATTTGCTTTCCACAGGCGACAACTGTTAACTTTTTTGGACATTGGTTAATGCAAGAAAAAAGAATCTCCAACGGGATACTTAGCTTTAGATGTTTTCAGCTGTAATTCAAACTCTGGTAGCGACCAACGGGCACTTGTGTAGCCCATAGCAGAGCATTTCACAACAAGGAAGACTGATGTAATGGAGTCAGCTGCCTTGCTTTATAGCATTGATCTGACATCTGTCAGCAATCAACAGCAGCTGACACAGAAAAACATTGACTCTGGTATTCGGGCTAGCCGAGGGCTACCACAGCAGGGATAACCCACGGGTGATGACTGCAACAGTGAAACACGAAGATCCTGCTTTATCAGTTTTTCTTTCTTTGGTACGACATCTATCTGAACCAAGCAGGCCAGACTGGTTCAGTCCCCTGACATACCTCAATTAACTTTCTGCGAATCACTGACTACAAAATGCAGGATGCCTTCTGGTCTCTCTGAAATGGTGGTCTGCAGTTCTCCCTTCTCAGCAGTAATAGTTTCCTCAGTTGCAAGAATCTCCAATGCCATACTGGCCTCTGATGAGGTTATGATTGAGGGCATAAGAGGTGGACTCAGAGGTACCACAGGTTCTGAAACCTCAGCAGGTGCACTGGAATCTGAATGGGTATACAGAGTACAGGGCCTAGGCCTTTTCAGCTTCTTCTTGTGGGGTGGAGGTATTTCTGGGGAAACGATATGCACCACCTTGGAGTGGGCCAAATACTTCAGATGTTGGGCCTCCAAGAAAGTGCTGAGCAAACACAGGCAGGATCTCAAAGTCTTGGGCAAAAAGGACTGACAGCTGGAGCAAGCTTTACAGTTGTATTCTGTGCCTACGCAGAAGACATTCCGGAGTATGGATATCTTTGACAGGGATTTGCCTACAAATTTGCACTCATCTCTCCCAGCTGACATCTAATACAGATACAGCAAAACACTTTAGGAAAGTAAAAGAAGATTCCCAAATAGGGCACTTACTTGTTTTTTAAAAAGCTACTGTACCAAAGAATAAACTACGCTCAGTCTAACGTATACATAACCTGCGTGCAGGCTGGCATTGAGAGTGAGGATCTGTGCTCATACAACTGCCTTTGTAACCCTACAATTGAGAGTAGAGGTTTCTTGTTGGATGTATGATCTAGGAAATGTTTAGCTTTGAATTTTTTTTAATGACCTGCCCACTTACCTTTCTCCACCCATGAGTTGTTTACATCAGAGGACAACCTCTTTGGACCAAGGGAGCTATCAACGAGCATCCTACTACTATTGGAACTGTCTGGGTATCTTTCTTCCACATTGCTCTTGTTTCTGCCTGCAAATCCTGATATTTTATGACCATCTCTGTACGCAAGACACTGTAGTCACTGGGTGTAGCAATTTCAATGATCGATGCTACCTTTGTCTTCTTTTCGTGGACCACTATATCTGTTTTTCTCACATCTATCTTTTGGACTGTTGGTAATTGGTGATCCTATGTGATGTAGAGGTCATCATTTTCTATTATGCTTTGTGGCTCATGTTTCCAGTGTTTTTCAGCCACTTCAATATCATAATGTTTGCACAATCCCCATTTCAACAGTCTTGCCATATTATGCCTTTCAGTATACAGTCCTCCTGCTATTAGTATGTCACAACCAACAACAAGGTGTGCGACTGTTTCCAATTCTGTTTTACAAAACCTACATTTATCTGGTTCTCCCACATATTCAATGGACTTTATAAACCAATGTGTACATAGACCACTATCTTGGGCCAACAATATTAACCTTTCATCTTTTGGTTTGAATTCGCCTCTCCTTAACCATTCCTGCGTTCGATCCTGATCAACATGAGGTTCTTCCAGGAGTTTTCTATACTTGCAACTATATCTATGCATTTTACACAATTTTTGCCTTCTCATCTGATCAGTCACCTTATATTCTTTTTTTTGTTTTTTTTGGCACATTCAGTTGCTGCCTGATTTTTATTTACTTCTGGTTTGAATTCCATTCCCACTTGACACAGATGTGCTTCTGCTAGAGAAAGCACAAAAGTCATCTTAGATTTATTCTCCTCATGTTTCAAAACTTTCACTAAGTTTGGGTCTTGTGAGGTCAGTAAATGTGTGAGCAGTCCCATGATTACAGATCTATACATGTAATCAATTTCAAGAAGGCCCATACCGTGTTTGGGACGGGGAATATATACTCTTGGTATCCACTGATTTTTAGAAATCTTTTGATGAGCATGAAGCTGCCTTCTTGTTTTCCTGTCTAATCTATCCAACACCTTTTGGGGCCAGCAAATCACTCCAAAACTGAAAGTTAGGACAGGAAGAGCAAATTGGTTCATAGCTTTAACTTTGTTCCTAGATGTTAACGCGGTTTTCAGAATTAATTTAAGTCTTCTAAAGTATTTCCTACTGAGTTTTATTTGCATTTGTTCACGTTTTTCCTGTGGAAGAAAACCTTTTTGCACTGAGATAACTAGTCGACACCCCAGGAATGCAATCCTGTGTGAGGGTGTCAAAAAGACTTGAATGTTCTCTTGGAATCCTAGCCTGTGTAAGAAATCTTTCACCCAAGTGAGATTCCTGACACTTTGAAAAAAGCTCTCTGCAAAGACAAGCAAGCCATCCAAATATGGGATAATGTGGATACCCTGTAGCCTGACATGGACTATGACAGAAGCTGGGCACTTTGCAACACTGTTGTAGCAGTGGTTAGCCAAAGGGTAAGGCAGAGAAAGTACAGTTGTGTTGCAATTACTATAAATGCAGATGTCTGAGTAGATCAATGTTTCCGTACTCATTCTTGGATCTTCCTACCATGTGAAGCCTATGACTGGCCCAGTTCCCAGAGTCTTTGCATCATCTCCAGCTCACAGACATCTAAGACTGATATCTGGACGTCAGGGTGTAAAGCAACATCTATCAGTGCCATCTTCAAGTCCTACTAGGATGTGAAGTCAACCAGAATTCTAGGTTCTATTGCTATCAGAGGACTACTCAGAAAGAAACCTCCTCAGCAGAACAATTGGAATTAAGTGAATCTTCCCCATCAGTACCGCATGGAGGAGTACACTTGGTTCGACTATGCAAGATCTTGTGTCTAATCTTCACCAAGGGCTGAGTTGAATGATCCTACAAGTGAAAGGTCCCTTTTCCTCTTAGCAGGACACACTGTACTGTGGAGTTGGTGGGGTGTTGATCTGCTGGATGAGAAGGAATCCCCTGGAAAGGAGGAAGGCACTCCCACTGACATCTGTTCCCATGTTGTATCACTCACAGAACCCATGTGTCTGAAATTACTTGTTGCCAGAGAGAGATGGAGCAAAATGGAGAGAGAGATTTTGGGGAAGCACTAAAGGATCGCCAGGTGGGAAGGGGAGAAAATTTGCAGATTGAGTTATTGGACTACCTTCATTTCTGGGAAGTTCCCTTCTTTTTGGGTCATCTTTGCTTTTTTTTTTTTGACTGTTTTCTTGCCAGAATTCTGCTACATCTGCTTATTTTGCTTTTTATAAAAATCCTGATGAAATTCTATATCAGAAGATCGAAGTTTCAAAACTTCAAATCTGATATAGCTGAGACCATATGATCAAAGTCTTGAAGCTTTGAATCTTTTAACGGAGATCTCTGTTCAGCGCGGAAAGGGAAGATTTCCCTTTTCTGCAATGTAGTGTGGTCTCGAAGTTGGTATATTTAAGTAGCGAGGAGGTGTGGGGGGTGCGGGGAGGCTTGCCCCCCTGCTTAGAGCATTTAAATGGTTTGTTTTTAGGTTGTTGTGCTTGATTACATTTGCAATGTTTCAAAACTTCGATTATATGGTGTTGACCATATCATAATCAGATTCAAAGTTTTGAAACTTCGATAATGTAATATAGACCCAAGAAACTCGGCCCTTATACAGGGGATCAATTGAGAGTGCCGACACCAAAGGTTCTTTAGGTATTACTGAAGTTTTCTCATGTGTTGCCTGGCCAGAGGAATTATAAAGATGCAAGATGCCTTGTACCCGGAGGCTTGCAAGAACTTCCTTGCAGTGAGATGACTTCCATAAGCCAGCTGGGTAAAATAGAGAGGCAGGAAAGTTCTGCTTTTCTGGGGACAGGAAGGCCATTTGGGATGCTGTGTCCAGCAGTGCTCCCAAGAAAATTATCCTCCTGGAGGGTGTTTGCTTTGATTTCTTCTCGTTGATGGTGTATCCTAAGGAGGTTAGGAGGGTTTTGACAAAGAGGAGGTCCTTGAGGAGCTTTTCTTTGCAATCTGCCTGAATGAGGCAGTCATCCAAATAAGGGTAAATTTGTATATTTTTCTGTCTGCAAAAGGCTAAGCATTTGGTGAACATCTTGGGAGCAGTAGATAAGCCAAAGGGTAATGCAGAGAACCGAAAGTGTTGTGAGCCTGCTCTGAAGCGAAGGAATTTCCTTTTTTTGTCAGCATAGGCAGCAGCTGCTGCAAAGTTAGCATTTTGAATTTGGGGACTACCAGGAAGGTGTTCAAAATGGATAGATCCAGGAAGGGGTGACAAGTGCCCTCTTTTCTGGGAACAAGGAATAGTCTGGAATAAAAGCCTTTGCCTGTTTGATCTGAGGGAACAGGTTCTACTGCCCTTAGGATATGAGAGTTTGGACTCGTTTCCAATCCCTCTGTCCACTGATTTGGAGGCAAGTCTGGGTACCCTCTTAGAGCTGGGAGTTCGTTGGAGAATTTGTATCCCTGAAAAATTATCTTTAAGACCCATTGGTCCTTTGTTACAGAAACCAATTTTCTTTGCAGAGGGAGAGCCTTCCTCCTAGTTTTTGGTGAGTGAAAAGAAGGCAGAGGGGGGAGAGGGAGTCACTGAATTTTTGCCATAGAGGAATTCCTGCTGAACCTAGGAGGTTGTACCTGAAGGAAATATTTTACTGTTTGCATAGATTTTGCTTTGTCTTCCATCTTTTTAAGCACCTCTTCTGCTTTTACTCCACACAAGCAGTCCTTATCCAAGGGTGCATCAAGTAATTTAGATTTGACATGATCAGGGAGAGGTTGTTTCTTCAACCAAGCATGTCTCCTAATGACAGATCCTGACACTGCTGCCCTGCTTGAGGCTTCTAGGGCATCATATCCGCAGTGTAATGAGTGTTTAGCCACTTGACAAGTAGAGTGTAGTAAAACTGCTAACTCTTTCAAACTGGCACAGTCAGGGAAGGTTGAATTGTTTTAATAGTTCCAAAGTGTGTTGTTGCTATTTTAACATCTGGAACTGACAATGGAGTTCTCTGACAGCTAAGGTTGCCGAGGTGTATACTTTTTTACTCCATCTATCCAGGGCTCTGGAGTCCTTGTCAGAAGGAATAGGATTCCTTGCAGAACTAGCCTTAGCTCCTTTTGGTCCCTGTGTAATGACCTCCGGGTCTGCAGCAGGATTTCTGTACAGGTATTTGTAAGAATCCTGTACTCTGTAATACCGGTCAGGTTTTCTGGGAGTAGGTGGGAGGGCTTCAAGAGTTAAGCTGGATTCATGGAAGACATTATCAACCACCTCTAAGATTGGAGGGATGGCCAAGCGTCTACTGGGGCAGGTCTAGAAACTCTCAGTCTTTTCTTAGACTGAGGGAAGTCCTGGGATTCCCACTGGAAATGTTCCCTGAGGGTGTGAAGGGTTTCCCCAAAAGAAAGATCTTCTGGTGGGGAGGCAGAAGGAATGGATTCCTCTGCATCTGAATCCTCATAAGCAGTCAGAGGTTGTTGCTCCTCTTCAAAATCTGAGTAATCAGACTCATCAGAATCCTGCTCTGTCAGTATTTCAGGAAAACTCTCTCTATTCCTTTTAGAAGGCATGGCCTGACTACCCCTGATAAGGGTGATAAGATCCTCTGCCATTTTAAGTATCTGAGCTTGGGGTGGTGGAACAGGAGTAAATGGTGGCTAGAGGGAGATTTCCTAGGAGTGGCTTTGCTTCTAGGCCTAAGAGTTTCCATCAGTCTGAGAGAAACAGTAGTCAGCAGAGAAGACGTCTTTTTGTCTAGATTTGTTAGTGTGAAAAACCTCCTCGGAAGCCGGTGCCTGCATTGTGGCTCTGGATCCAACCAAGGCAGAGACAACTAAAGGCTCGGAAGATGAAGAAGATTTCTGCGGCATACCGGACTTCGAAAGGGTCTCAGTAGAGGCCTGTGAAGGTATCGAATCGGGCATCAGGGGCTGCAAAGCCACTTCACTGAATTCTGGAGAACTGACGGTCCTGCATAGCGGTAGAGTCATTGAAGGCTTAGTCTTGTATGGTCTGTTTCTATCTTTATCCTTACGTTCTTCAGAATGTCTACGGATTGTTGGCTGACGGATGACATTTTGGAATGCGAAGATGGAAGATGAAAATACCTGCAAGAGTTCTACGATGAATGGTTCTCGCTTTAAAGAGGGCACAGAACCGGCAACAGGGGACATTGTGGTCTGGGCCTAAACAAGTGACGCAGTATGAATGGAAGTATTGGTGTGGTATTTGCTTTCCACAGGCGACAGCTGTTAACTTTTTCGGGCATCGGTTAGTGCAAGAAAAAGGGATCCCCAACAGGGTACTTAGCTTTAGACGTTTTCAGCTGTAATTCAAACTCTGGAAGTGACAGACCGGCACACTTGCTAACGACTTCTGCTATATGCTCCATGGCAAGAAATACTGATGTAATGGCGTCAGCTGCCTTCCTTTATAGCACTGATGACCTGATGTCAGGCAGCAAGCGACAGCAGCCGATACAGAAAAACATTGACTGTGGTATTCGGGCCGGCGGCTACCAAGACAGGCATAACCCACAGGTGATGACTGCAACAGTGAAACACGAAGAACATCTACAGCTCCACAACATGGCAGGTATAAATTGGGAACACATGTTTTGAGTACCTGTCAATGGTAAATTTTTGTTCTGATCACACAAGGTTTAGAACAGTTTAATAAAACCATCCTATTTAGTGCACTTCCAAGCAATATGTGTTGTAAGAGGTTCTTTTAGCAGCGTTGATGAAATGCACATATGATGTAAATCACCCAACACAGTTTCAGAGGTTGGATTACATATCTCTCAATTGTACAGATTTTCGCAGAATGTCCAAATTTTTGCCTCATATTTTTGGTCTGTTCCTCATAAAAAGTTTTTTTTTTGACAAATCACTGGGATAATCGAAGAATTAAAGTCACTAATACCACAGTGGTGCAGCGGTAGCCTTATTGCCTCACAGCAAGAGGTTTTCCCGTTCGATTCTCGGCTGGAGTGCAGGGAGTGCCTTCTGTGTGGAGTCTGCATGTCCTCCCCGCAGTTGGGTGGGCATTCGAAAGACATGTGTAAAAAGGGCGTGCCTTAGTTGAAGGTTGGACGTCGAGCTGGCACCTCGGCATTTGTGAAAAATCTACTGCCAATCATTAGCGGACCGGAGTTCTGCTGTGGTGACCCCTAACTGGGAAAAGCCGAAAGACAACAACATTCCAGTTTCAAACTTCATATCCTTCAGAAAATTTATGCCAACACAAATCCTGTTATTCTAGCAATTTTCTAAGTTTATAAGAGCAATATTTAAAATGTGCCTCTATTTTTGGGCCTTTGTCCCCCCATTATGTCAGGCTTTGTCTAGATTTCTTGCACAAACAGGTTGAGAGGTATAGGTTCATAGATTAGTACTAAGCTAACTGCCCTTGCGAGCCATTTTAAGCCTAGCCAGTTATCCCTTGAGACTCAAACCCCGCACCTTGTGTTTGTAAGGCAAACACCTTAACCATTAGGCCACCCTCCCAATATGATTGGATATCACAGGCTGATGACATGTATCCTTTAATTATCAGTTTTGTAATATCGTGATTTAACAGTAATTTTAGACTGTGGCCAAATTATCTACCAATTACTGGATAAATAAATGAACTAATCAATTTGACTAGTACAGAAATACATGGGCGATAGTTGAAAAAATTTTACTGTTGTTAAAGCTAACAATGTAGTAAGTTATCTTGAATCTGACCCTGACTACACTGACACACGAGGAATTGTGTACAGTTCATAACACTACAAAAGTCCTAAGCAAGGCTTGGTAAGTTAGTTACAATACAACATTATAGTAAATTACATATTCCAGATTTGCTGGTTAGAATAAGGAATTAATTTAATGGACAAGACTGTGCAAAATATTCCCACAATTACAATAAAGTATAGATGCTGTTTGACAGTTTAGACCGAGTTGTACCCCAGTGTGAATACTCAGATCTTAGGATACACAGACACCTAATTCGGCCTCTTTAGTTATACATTCATTCTCCTTCCCTTTTCCACATTTTAAGAATGTTTAATAAAAACTTTACGAAACAAAGATAATAAAACCCATGACATCTTTAAAGAAGACAAGTGGATACAAGACAGAAAGGCAGTTAAAGGATAATCTAAGAACACTTCATGAAGTGCAATATGAGTTGCACAGCATACAGACATCAAGGGTGGCAGAAATAAATATGAGGGGGCAAAAAAAAAAAAAAAACCATAAAACTTGATATGAAGAGAAAAAGTACAATTCCTTGCATTCTAAGCACATGAGCAAAAAGGCCAGACTGTTCAAGGCCACCTGTACTGATATTCTGTTAAACTCTCTAAGTCATCAACATATTAAGTTAGCTTTCCAAGGAATCTGGCTGCCAGCTATTTAGTGCCTTACTGCAAAAAGCCATTAACTAGTATGAGCAAACTGCCGTAGCAAACAGGTGCATTACACTGCTTACAGAAATATGGCCTACACTACTCTCAGTACTGTATTTCAGTACCTGTGGTCACCCTTCTTTTACACTGATGGGTTTCCGTTTTAAACACATCAACTTAATGAGAGAAAGGACTTGAAGTTCTACATTCTTTATATCTCAAGAAGCACTACAGGTGACTTGTCACAGCCTGAGTCCAATTAATCACAATTTGTAACTTCATGTGACATCTGGTTCAATATTCCCTCTAACAATAAGTTTTGCCCATCACAGCTTGACAACTGCTTAATTCACTACAATTTGCATGACTGTTTTGTATGTTCCTTACTAAGGAAAGCAGTAAAAACAATTTATACTACCTTGTTAAAAGACATTTCTAGAAATGGGGGAGGTGCTAGTACACATTTTTATGTGCTATATATTAGTACTCACTTAACTTTAGCTCTTTCTACAGCTCTTTTATCAAAAGCACAGATACACAAAAGTTATTACAAAACCTTGCCATTTGAGAGTGAGGATTGTGCAAGTAAGAAAACAGAAACCAATAAGCCTATAATCGTGTTTCTGAAACACCTGTATGCATCTTGACCACAGACAGCAATACTGAAACAAACAAAAAAGGTACTTACTGTAAACACATCGTCATCCCCAATCTCAGCTTCATTATGGAGTGTTGAAGACGAAGTTGTTGACCCTGAGAGGTAAATACTAAAAATTAGAAAAAAAACACAACTCTTACCTAATCTTGTAAATTCCAAGCAAAGCTTTACTAGTCCAAATTCTACATTCACAATTTCAAAGACACAGCTAAGCAGTACTTACTAGTGTAATGTTAACTGGAAACAGCTTTAATTTATCGGATGCTAATAGATCGACAATTTAAAGGAGTACTATAAGTATACCACCATATTCCTGGAGCTCCATTAAAGGGGTACCCTCCATACTCCGGGAGCTGCATTAACCTACCACAAATATTCAAAGGCTGGATGATTTATCAGTAGGTATATTTCAGAACCACAACACCCGAGGAGCAAATACAGATAAAACTGATTTTTCAAATTGCTGATGTTATGTCCTAAAAGTTCTATACTTCTGTCAAATACAAATGTAAAAACAGATTTTACCTTTGAGGAAGAACTGCTGAAATCTGCAATGCTCTACAGAATACAGTTTTTTTAGAGAAACTATTACATTCTAGTTCATTTTGAGGGCACTGAGTTATGTTTTTATTTCAGTTCTACTGCATTCTCTTCATAAAGTGAGCCCCCTTCCCAGTAGAAATCCTACAAACCCTTCATGCTGCCTTTCATTTCTTAATGATCGACAAAAGCACACATAAGTGGAAGCAGAACATAATGCAATTAATGTTTCATAATCTGTTTTTGTTGTAGTGTTTAAGTTTCCAGCTTCTCTCATGCCCTACGATATAACAGTATTGGCAATTAAATAAGGTAATAAACTTGACTATCAAGAAAGTCAAGATGTCTTGAAAATGTACCTGAAAAACTGGAACAAAAAGCCACAAGCAAAGCCAGCAAAACTTCACTAGAGCTCCTGAAGTGGCATCTAGTGACAAAACTGCTTGTGCTGCTCTACAAGAGATACAAGGCTCATCTGGGGCCACAGCAACCCCTGGACAAAGGCTCTACAGCTCAAACTGCTACGAAGTGTGGATAAAAGCACACTGCTTTTTAACAGGCACAGTATTCTACCATCGTAATCGCACATTACCTTTCATGAAACACTGCACTTACATTTGATGGCACAACAGTGGACTACAAAACATAAAATTACTCATTTTCCTCTGAAGGTGCAGTGTATCAAGTATTCTGGATGGTGTGTGTGCACGCGTGTGAAATAAATCATTTAGGAATATATCCCTTCTTAATAATGACACCCCCCCAAAAAAAAGTAAAACAGGAATAACGTAGAGAGTGCTTCTTTATAAAGAGATTACTACTGTAGTTTTAAATTTATAGATTACTGTTGTAGTTTTAAATGTATCCTTAACTTCACCTCCCATGGTTCATATCCTAAATAAATTCCAACTGGGTAAATTATGAAATAAAAAACTTCCAGACAAGTCACCAAAAATCCAAATTTTATTAAATACTCAGTGATGAGCACTTTTGACCTTACAAATACTTCAGATCAAAGTAGGTGGATCTGTGGCAAATGCAGCAGGGATTCTGGAAAAGCAGAGGATTTAAAAAAATGACACAAAGGAATTAACCTTGCTCTCTTCATCCATAATTGACAACATGATAGAATGAAACCTCATGACTTTAGTGTTACAGTCAATAAGAAGGGATGATATCACCTACCTTACACTGTTCTACTGGAAGCCTTGGCCCTTACTGCATGATACCCTGACTTAAATACAGAAGCACAAAGGTTACAAAAAAATCATGACATACACAGGGCAATGCAAGAAACTTGTCATTTTAACTTCTCATAAAACAGCTACAGAACTTTACACACACCATCTTTTTATGTTTCTATGGGTTCACTAGACAATCTCGAAATACTGAAATGTCAAATTTCAGTATTTTGAGACTGAATAGTCGAAAGTGCAGTTATGTGAAACTGCACCATCTCAAATACGGAAATGTCGAATCTGCTGTCGTGGTGTCGCATTTGTGATGTGCAATGCGGTTAGTGGATTTAGCTGGGGATTCAGGTAAGTGGAGTTTACGTAAGGGTATTGGGTAGGGATTTTAGTGTGTGTGTGCGCGTGTGTAGTGGTGGTTTTTGTGTGTTTAGTGCAACCTCGGAGTTAGTATATACAAGTAGGGGGGTGGGGGGAGCTTGATCCCCTGCTTATAGGTAGAGTAGGTGTGTTTGTATATTATGTTGCATTTGTGTGTGTTGTTTTGGTTGTTGTAGTGTAGTTAGTTAGGTGTATGTGTGTGTTTGTGGTGGTGGTGTGTGTATGGTCGCGATTTTGGCTTTCACGGTTGTGGGTTTTCGGGTATGTGGAATTTCGACTATACAGTCTCGAAATACCGAAATTCGACATTTCAGTATTTCGAGATTTTCTAGTGAATCCGTTTCTACACATACATCTGAGCTTAACACATCAGAATACTTAACTCCAAAGATTCCATTTAAAGGATTCTTAAGATGAGTATTAAGCAGCATGCCAATCATAGCCTGCTTATTATATGTTCAAGAGGTGAATCTTGGCATCCATGTAGAGAACACATAATTTAGGCTTATGACTGGTGAGACTATCATAATTCTTTGTAGTGCATGGAACTATTTGCTTTATGTTCTACTAGTTAAAGAGGAAAAAAAAATCAAGTGTTTTCGAAGCTGCCACAGTCAAGAGAGGTAGTGTAATATAGTCCATTACGTTCACACTAACCTCCAAACGTCTCAACTGTCCAGATTTTCGCAGGAAAACCAGACTATTGCTTCATATTTTTGGTCTGTTCCTCATAAAATATGTCGTATTCAGATGAACTACTGAGGCTTGAAGTCACCAACCTCTTAAGAGGCCAATGTGGAACACAGACCCTAGCAATGTTTGACAAACAGTCAAAATGTGGAACACCCTTTTTTCGCACTGCGTGAAAGTGTGCCATTTCCATGGGGCCTGGCCGAAGTAGGCTTTTTGCCAGAAGTACACAGCAAATACTGTACACATCTGTAAAATTAAAGACACACGTCAATAAAGTTAGCAGAAACCATTGATAAAATGCAATATACTCAGTAGAAAAATGCTATACAACAGTATTCAAGTGCAACTATTAAAAAAATACTCTTTAGTACCTGCTTTTCCAACCCCTCCATATCTTCTCCCAACTAAAACAAGTCAACTCATCCAATCAAGGACAAATCAGAGCAGAATCAGGGACAAAGAATTAATAAGGGAAACATTTAAAATTTTGCTAGCATTACCTTGAGACAGACAGAATAAGAGAATGTGAATTAATACATACTTTCTGAAAATAAAAGTAGTCTAGTTATTTTTTACATGTACTGCACCACCTTTTCTCCAAAAGTGACCAGCCTAGCTCTCAAAGAATCAGGGACAAATCCAGAAAAGAGTCAAGGGACACTTACAGTATTACTACTATCTTGAGACACTGACAGAATAGAGAATTGCTCTTATAAACTTAGCAAGTTGCTTGAACAACAGAACTTGTGTTAGCATGCATTTTCTGAGGATATGAAGTCTGAAACTCAAACCTCTCATTTAGTGAATTTAATACTTGGTGATTTTCCAGAAAACAACACATTTTATGAGCAACGGACCAAAAGGGAAAAATATGGAACTCTACTCCTGTCTGATCCGATGTTTAATCACTCCTACCCTCTGCACATTCAGCCACTTACCTCTGCCCAATAAGGAAACAAAGCATCTGCAGCACGTTCAGTAGTCCACAACCCCCAAACGCAATCAGGAAGAACAAATAAATCATCCAAGGCAGTGGTATACCTCCCAGGCAACAACAGCAATCAGCAGCCCAGCAACAACACCACCACAAGCATCCCGGATCAAGTAAACCAAACTGCAGCCTTTTTGTAAGTTCTCTACCTCAGATCACTGTATCTGATGAAATGCACTACCCATAACAACTCCCGTTCAATCGGTGCCTCCATGTCCAGTCTCTGTATCCCGTCCCTCTTATCCACGATAATAGAAAATGAACCTAAAATGCAGTCAGATGAAGAACGCTGCGACTTTAAGAATGCAGACTAAGCAAGAAAAGAGGACATGTTAAATAAACTGTACCTACAAACTTTCAACGATAACTCCTAAAACAGTGCACTTGGGAAACAAAGAATCCCTTTACAATTAAACCCATGAGCCACAGCAATCCTACTAACTAGATAGACCCCAAAAGAGAATTACTGCAAACCTGTAAAACACTAGCTGTCAAAGAACAAAATAATTTCCTAACAAGTCTACTTGGATGCCATTCTGGTGCTTAACTGCTTTATCTTTTTCAGAATATGCGCAAGTAATCAGCATGCTATATGCACCACAATCATACTTATAGGATCTCCTATAAGAAATGCACGATTTGTGTTTTTTCTAAGAACATGCCACTTGCAGATGTGAAATAGCAGCATCTCACCAATGGCCAATTTTATAACTTATAGTTTACGCTGATTAATTTTTGAAGAACTACTGTGACATTAACCAACACTTTGTGGGTTTGTGCATTTTCTTCCTCTGCTATCTCTATGTCAGTCAGTAACAGGGGTAAGTTGTGTTAAGTTTTTTATTATTATATTACATGCAAGCATCTCTATTCCAAATGAAAACAGCACATAAGAAAGAAGTTAAACAAATACAGCATGTAATACCAGATACTGATGTTAATGCAATTAATTTGTTTGGCAGTGGGGACAGAGCATGTTAAAATGGAACACCATTTAACAAGTTGCTTTAACCTTCCATTGCAAAACTGGTGCTGCTTTTTTTCACCATGATGTTTCTACTATAGATAGAATAGAAAGGAGGAAGCTACTAAATGACAGAGCAAAATCCCAAAAAGGGAAGGCATCACTGATCAGTATTAGAAAAAAACTACAGGCACTCATAAAATTGTCTAAGGCCAGCTTCGAGAGAAAAATTGCACAGGACACTAAGGATAATCACAAGGCTTTCTTTAGTTATGTTAGGAATCTGGGTGGTAATTACCAGATATGCTCAGAATTAGTCCAAAATGACAAAAAATACACTGAACCCACAGACATTGCCAACATCCTAGCTGACAGGTTCAGCGCAAACTCTCCCTCCCACCAAAGGGCAAATATCTATCCCAGCAGAGTGCTGCCCCCCTGACATCTCAGATGCTCAGGTAAGAGTTGCCCTCTCCAAAGCAAAAAACACAGCATCAATGGGACCAGATGGTGTCCCGGGCTGCGTCCTACATGAACTCCAAGAAGAGCTAAACCCAAACATAAAACTACTGTTCAATCTCAGCCTTACTACAGGATATGTGCCCAAAGAGTGGCGTACAGCAACAGTGGTCCCTCTCCATAAAGGTGGTGCCTCAACGGATCCTGGGAACTATCGCCCCATAAGCCTGACTAGCTTGGTCTGCAAAGCTATGGAAAGGATCATCATGGACCTCATAAATAAAGATATTGGGGACCTACAGACACTGGATCCTACCCAGTTCGGCTTTGTTAAGGGCAGATCCTGCCTCTTAAACCAGGTTGATTTCTTTGAAACAGTCACCAAGGCCATTGACAAGGGGAAGGTGGTCCACATAGCCTACCTAGACCTCGCAAAAGCCTTCAATACAATACCTCACTCGGGCATTATAGATAAGCTCACCAGCTTAAATATAAACCCCTATGTCACTAGATGGATTGCAAACTGGCTCAAGGACAGAACCCACATGGTTAGAATTGCTGGAGCCATGTCAGACTCCAAACCAGTTACAAGTGGTGTCCCACAAGGCTCAGTCCTGGGACCTCTCTTGTTCGGTATATATTCCTCGGAGGTACAGGCCAACACGGAAGGACTGTGGCTGACCAAGTTCGCAGATGACTGCAAACTGGGCGCCATAATCAACTCTCCAGCCGACACAAGCATCCTCCAAAAGGGCCTCATAGAAACAGACAACTGGTGGCAGAGCCATGGCCTCAAGCTAAATGCCAAAAAGTGTATAGTCATCCCCTTTGGCAAAAACAAAGTGCCCACAAATTACCACATAGGTGGTAATCCATTAAGTACAGAAGAAGTAATTAGGGACCCTGGGGACCCAAGTTGATAGCAATCTCTCATTTGACAACCACGTGGCCAAAGTGGTTAGAAAAACATTTTATATAGCCCACCTAATCATGAAGGGATTCACATCTAGATCAGGGGAGGTCATTGTGCCTCTTTATTCATCCCTCATCAGGCCCATAATTGAGTACAATGCCCCTTCTGGGATGTACCTTACCAGACACCTGCAGCAACTGGAAAGACCCCAAAAGTACCTCACCAAGAGGATCAAAGGGCTCAAACAGATGCCATATGCTGCCCGGTTAAAGAAACTCCAGCTCTACTCAGTGGCATACCGCCTGTTCAGAGGCGATCTGTGCCTGACGTATAAAGCCATGTCCAACCCGGAATTAATGGACATGCTGCACCTCAGAAAATCCAAATCCCATCGAGCTACGCTCGAGACTTGAACCTCAGCACTGAAATAAATAGGACATGCTGGAGGGACAGATTCATAACCCAGAGGCTCCCTTCACTCTGGAATAAAATCCCAGTCCAGGTTAGGCAGAGTCCCTCATTGACTCTCTTCAAGAGGAATCTTGATGAGTCGATGGGAGATCGTAGGTTTACCCCGGGTATCACTTCCATGTCACTGTTAGACAGAGGCACAGTATACTAACCTCGAAAAAGGGCATAGCAAAATAAATTTAAAATGGGTGGTGAAAGCCAAACACATTCTGGCTAGGCTTATAAATGCCCTAGGGCAGATAGCCTAGTATGAACCTATGAACCTATGAATAGTTGTGTAAAATCTTACCATGGCCATAGATGTCCTTCTCTTCTATACATTGCAATATTCATAAAGTGGGGGGGGGGGTCTGCTGCTGGCAGACTCGTACACCCACCCAGTATACACAAGTCTAACACTACTGTAGGGTACGTGCGGTGTCGCACACAGCACAGGTCCTATGTCAGTCATAAAAAGACGTCTGGTATAAAGCGGACAATCAGCACGTACCAATCCTCTGAACTTTATTGCTGCTAGTCAGATGGTCTTCTCTGGTCGTCGCTCATTGGACAAGTTGCGGATCCCGATGAGGGAGTTCCCCGCTTTTTTTTTTTTTTTTTTTGCCTTATTGCTTTCTTGCCACTGTGTTTTTTTGAGGTTACATATTGGCTAGGAAGGGCAAGTGTCAGTGTGGAAGGCAAATTCCATATAAGGATTCTCAAACTCTCTCTTTTCCCTAGGTCCTCACCACAACCCTACTACTTGTTCTATTTGCAAGGCCTTTGTCCCCAAAACCATACAAAGCAGTTTAGCTTCTCTGAATTTATACATAGAAAACCAATACCTTAAAAGTCTTACTTGCAATATGGAAGGTGTGTCTGGCACTTCAGGGCAGCCGCTAAGGCAGCCAAGAAATCTAGGTCCGACTTACCTGCTGCTCCTCCAATTCCAGACATCTCCCCAGTGGCCGATGTTGGCCTGGAGTCCGTTTCGGAGTCGGTAGGCACTCCTTCCACAAGTACCAGGGATGGAGACCGTGAAGGACCCTAGTAGCATGTCCTCAAGGGATATGCGGGTGTCTGTTTCTGAAGTGGGCAGGGAGACCTTGGTTCATTGTAACCCAAGGCTTGTCTGGCACTCCACAGATCACTGTCCGAGAAGATATCCCTTCTAATATTGAATGTAGGCCGACAGGCCCATCCTCCTTCCACCCCATGGATGCTCCTTCAAAGAAGAAACTGAAAACGAAGCATGCTTCCCCTGCCCCCCAGGAACATCCCTTGAATTGACAGGCTTTTTCCCATGGACTGTTTAATGCCTTTATGGCCTGAGACAATCATCCTCTCCCTCCCTTCCTCCCTCTACACCACAAAAGAGGATTTCTGAGAAGCTTTCTGCAGATGAAGAGGATTCCTCTGGGAATGAATCTTTGGCTTATTCTGCTCAAATTTCATCTTCTTTGGGATATGCTTCCCCAGAAGAAGAATCAAATGGAACAGATTCCCTTGGACAGGACGTTTCCATTGGGGAAATCATTGTAAAGATGAGGAAATTCTTTAAATGGGATTGTTCTCTGGTGTCAGACATCCAAAAAAGATATTATGACCTGCTGCAGATGGACTCTCCTTCCCAGTCTGCCATCCCCCTGTTCTGCCAGCCTTCCTAGATACATTTTCTGCAGCTGCTAAGTGCCCTGATTCTCAACTTCCAGCCCCTAAAAGGCCAGACAGGTTTTATAAATGGCTCTCTATCAGACGATAGGAACGCCGTTTCCGCGAATGCAAAATGATTGACACGTATTGCACGAACTACATAAACACAGAACGTCCAAAAGGTACAGTTTTGTACCTACCATAAATGTAGATGTTAGAGTGCTCATACAGCTGCAGTCATAACAGATGGGTTATCTTGCAGTCAGGCGGGTCCTTGGTCGGCCGAATTCTAACGTCTAGGTCCGGCATCGGTTGTCGTCGCTTCCTCCCTGACGTCAGTGTGGCAGGGGTATAAAAAAGGCAGCCAACGCCATTTAATTCAGTTTTTCTTGCCCCAGATGTCAGGTGCCCCCAAAAGGAAGGCAAACAGAATGTTATGCAAAAATGCAATGTTGATAAATCAAAAAACAGTAGTTGCAAGCAAATACACCATAAAAGAGTACCCCAAAAGGTTATATGAAAAGGGTATGTCATAAGGCCTGTCCTAAGAGGGGTTGGAGGGAGGGAAACCTGGACTGCAGCTGTATGAGCACTCTAACATCTACATTTATGGTAGGTACAAAACTGCACTATGTTCATCGTGCATACAGCTGCAGTCATATCAGAAGGGAAGAATCCCAAAGCTAAGTAAGGGTGGCAGGCACTAAGTGGAACTAGGAGGGGCTAGGATGCCCTGCAGGACTGCTGTGGCAAAGCCCGCTCTAGATTTAGAGTATAGTGGGAGGTGATGGTGCTTGGAGAAAGTGTGCACTGAACTCCAGGTGGCTGCTTCCAAAATATCCTTGGTAGGGACCCCCCTGAGGAAGGCTGCAGAGGTAGCTGTGGCTCTGGTGGAGTGGGATCTGATGCATGCAGGCACAGTTTTTCCATGAAATGAGTAACAAAAGCGTATGCAGTGGACTATCCATTTTGAAATTGTCTGTTTGGAAATAGCCTTCCCTTGAGCACCTGCAGCATAGGACACAAAGAGTTGTTTAGATTTCCTGAATGGCTTTGTCCTGTCTAAATAATAAAGAAGTTGTCTGTGAATGTCCAAGGAATGTAATAGTCTTTTCCCCTTTGTTTTGTGGATTAGGATAAAAGGTAGGTAAGTGGATAGTCTGATTCAAAGCTACACTGGATACTACCTTTGGCATAAAGGTAGGGTTGGTTCGTAAGGAAACTCTGTCCTGATGGAAAATGATGAATGGTTGCACAGCCATGAGGGCCTGTAGCTCCGAAACCCTGCGAGTTGAAGTGATAGCCAGAAGAAAGGCAGTTTTCCATGACAAGTACTGTACCTCTGATGAAGAAGCTGGCTCGAAAGCAGGGACTGGTAGTTTCCTTGGGGGTTTAATATTCTTTGCCCCTCTGAGGAACTGCCTTAAGAGAGGATGAGAGAATAAAGGAGGATCTGTGTTGTATTGTGCAGAAATGGCTGAAGCGTGGATCTTGATGGAGGAGAAGGAAAGTCCATTGTTTAACATCTCAGCTAGGTACTGTAAGATTTGCGGTATATTTATTACCCAAGGATTCTGTCCCTTCGTTTGATTCCAGGCACAAAATCGTTTCCATTTAGCGGAGTAGGCCTTTCTAGTAGAAGGTCTTCTGGCCTCCAAGATGACATCCTGCACCTCCTTGGAGAGTAGAAACTGTTGGGAAATCAAGGAATTCTCCATGCAGCTAGATTTACAGTTTTGAGATGGCTGTGAAGAGTCTTGCAGCTGTGCTGGGACAACAGAAGAGGGACTAGAGGTAGGATCCATGGTGGGGAATGTGTCAGGCTCTTCAGGAGCGGATACCAGTGTTGCCTTGGCCAGTCTGGAGCAATGAGAATCATTTTCGGCCTCTCTGCTCTGGCTTTTAATAGAACTTTGGGCAGCAGAGGAAGAGGCGGGAAGGCATAGACTGTCAATGTTGACCAATTGAAGGAAAGTGCGTCCACTTTCCAGGCCTGTGGATGATAGGTCCTTGAACAAAATTTTTTCAACTGGCAATTTCTGTGGGTAGCAAAGAGATCTATGTCTGGCTGTCCCCATGCCTGAGTTATCTCTGTGAAAACTGAGGATGCAACTTCCATTCGTGTGGATAGTACAGTTGTGTACACCTACCATAAATGTAGATGTTCGAGTGTCTTCACTGTTGCAGTCATGACTGTAGGGTTCTCCCCTGCCGGCAGGCAGCCCTCGGTCGGCCAGAATCCCAAAGTCTGGGTCCGGCGTCGGCTGTTCAACCATGCTCCCTGACGTCAGAGCGCCAGGAGTACAAAGCTGACAGCCGACGCCATCTTCTCCAGTTTTTCTTGCCTCAGATGTCAGGAGTCCCAAAATAAAAAAGGTCCCATAACCTATGCAAATACACCTCAGAAGAATGGTGAAAAAAGGAAATGCACAAAAGTAAAAATAAGAGGGGACAGGAGGGGGGAAACCCAGACTGCAACAGTGAAGACACTCGAACATCTACATTTATGGTAGGTGTACACAACTGTACTATGTTCATCGTGTTTCACTGTTGCAGTCATGACTGTAGGGTAGAATCCCAAAGCTGAAAGAAAGGGAGGTGGTCATAAAGAGGAAGGGGCGGCTAAAAGGCCCTGCAAGACTGCAGAGGCAAAGCCTGCCCTAGACAGAGTAGAGAGGTAGATTGTAGTGCTTAGAAAAAGTATGCACTGAACTCCAAGTTGCAGCTTCCAAAATGTCCTTGGTAGGAACTCCCCTTAGGAAGGCCGCAGAAGTGGCAGCAGCTCTGGTGGAATGAGTCCGTATACTCCCTGGGATTTGCTTTCCATGGTGAGAATAACAAAATCTGATTCCATGAGCAATCCATTTAGAAATGGTCTGTTTTGAAATGGCTTTACCTTGGGAACTTGAAGCATAAGAAACAAACAATTGTTCTGATTTTCTGATGTCCTTGGTTCTGTTCAGGTAAAAACGTAATTGTCTGTGTACATCCAAGGAATGTAAGATCCTTTCCCCTTTATTTTGAGGAGTGGGGAAAAAGGTTGGCAAGTGGATAGTTTGATTTAAAGCCACTTTGGAAACCACCTTAGGCATGAAGGTAGGATTAGTCCTCAAAGATACCCTGTCTTGATGAAAAATAATATAAGGTTCCACAGCCATAAGAGCTTGTAACTCTGAAACTCTCCTGGCAGAGGTTAGGGCTAACAGGATAGCTGTCTTCCAAGATAAAAACTTGATGTCAGAAGAGGCAGCAGGCTCAAAAGGAGGCTAGGTTAGTTTTTCCAAAACATAGTTGAGATCCCAAGCAGGAATGGGAGGAGATCTAGGAGGTCTTAAGTTCTTAGATCCTCTGGGAAACTGTCTCATGAGCTGGTGAGAAAAGATGGGCGGGTCTGTATTATGAGCAGAAATAGCAGAGGCATGTATCTTAATGGAAGAGAAAGAGAGACCCTTATGTAAGAGACCTGTCAAGTAAAATTAATGTTAGGAAGAAGAGGATCAGAATCCGGAGCCTGCATCCAGGAACAAAATATTTTCCATTTTCCTGCACAAGATTTTCTAGTGCTAGGACGTCTGGCTTCTAAAATGACATCCATAACCTGCTTGGGCAGTAAAGAAGAAATCAAAGGCCCTGGATTAACCAGGCCACCAGGCTGAGAGTTCTGACATGAGTGTAGAACCTGACCCTGATGTTGGGACAGAAGGTTCGGAGACTGAGGTAAAACCCAAGGGGGCTCCAGGCATAGGTTTTTTTAGAGTTGGATACCAAAACTGCCGAGGCCAATTTGGAGCCAGCAAGATAATCATCTTGGGCTTGTCCTGTTTTATCTTCAATAAAACCTGTGGAAGAAGAGGAAGAGGCAGAAAGGCATATCCCGAGAGGTTCCTCCAACTGAATTCTGTAGTTGATGATTGAGATGGGATGCAAAGAGGTCTATGTGAGGACATCCCCAGACTGCTGTTATCATCCTGAATATTTTGGTGTCCAGCATCCACTCGTGTGGATCCGAAAGGTTTCTGCTCAGACTGTCTGCCAGGAAGTTTTGTTTCCCTGGTAGAAACTGAGCTTGAAGATCCAGATTGCAAGCTAGAGCTGTGTTCCATAGATCCATGGCTAGTCTGCAAAGTGGGTAGGAATGAGATCCCCCTTGCTTGTTTATGTACCACATAACTGTATATACATTATATTATGTGGTGTATAATATAATATAATTACATTCTGTGGTGTTGTCTGTCCGTATTAGCAGTTGTCCTGGTTGTAAAAGATTCCTGAAGGCCAATAGAGCTTTCTGAACATTTCCTTTAAATTGATATGCAGGTGCTTTTGATCCTTTGTCCAAAGGCCCTGCAAACAATTGCCCTGAAAATAGGCTACCCAAGCATAATCAGAGGCGTCCGTGGTTAGAATCTGAGTGGCAGGAGGCAGACGGAAGGGTTTCCCCTTTGTTTAGAGCACATGCCCTGGACCACCAGAGAAATTCCTTTTGAAGGCAAGGAAGGACGGAGATCAGTATGTCTAAACTGTGGCAATGCTGAGACCATACACTTTTTAGGTACCACTGTATTTTCCTCGCGTGTAGTCTTGCATATGGTACGAGAAGGATACAGGAGGCCATGTAACCCAAAGCCTGCAGGAATTTCCTTGCAGATAGTTGAGTTGGTTCTGAAAGTTGAAGCCAGCTGTAATTGTTTTTCGGATGTCAGAAATGCTATCTGGGTTGTGGTGTTTAGAAGTGCACCCAGGAAAGTTATCTGTTGTGATGGTGTCAAATTTGACTTTTTTATGTTTCCAGAGAATCCCAGGAACTTGAGGAGGTTCTGTACAAATTCTAGATGCTGGAGTAAGACATCCTTGCTGTCTGCCTGAATTAGACAATCATCCAGGTAAGGGTAAATTTGAATTCCCTTGAGTCTGCAGAGTAAGCTACTACTGTAGCCAGGCATTTGGTGAAGACCCTGGGAGCAGTAGACAATCCAAAGGGCAGCGCAGAGAATTGAAAGTGCCTCGATCCGGCCTTGAACCTGAGGCATTTTCTGCGATCCTGCCTGATGGGAATGTGTAAACATGCCTCCTTTAAATCCAAAGTTACCATCCATGCATCTTTGGACAGCATTGGAAGTAGCTGCTGTAGAGTAAGCATCTTGAATTTTGGAATCTCTAGAAAGGTGTTCAAGACCGACAGATCCAGAATGGGTCTCCATGAGTTTTGCTTCCTTGGGACTAGAAAGAGCCTTGAGTAAAAACCTTTTCCCATCTCTGAAAGAGGAACCAGTTCTATGGCATTCATAGCCAAAAGAGCTTCCACCTGGTTTAAGGCCTCCGTCCACTGATGTTTTGGAAGGTCTGGCCATCCGCTTGGCCTTGGCAAGGTATGAAAATGGAATTTGTAACCTCTTAAAACCACATCCAAAACCCATTTGTCTTGGGTTATTCGAGTCCAATTTTGATAAAAAAGAGAGAGTTTTCCACCGAGAGGGGCTTCCAGGCAAGAAGTTCCTATAGCCCAACAGAGGGAGTCATTGAGTTTGTTTCCTTTGAGATTGTGACCTGTCCTCTCCTCCCCTAGGGGTGGAAGCAGTCCACTGTCTTGGTCTATACGCAGCTTGTGTTTGAGGCCTCCCTCTGGAGCATCTATATCTACCCCTCTGAGGCCTGTCTGAAGTGGGAAAGGACCAACTTTTTGAAGGCCAATTCCTGCTAAATCTAGGTGGCTGTACTTGTAAGAAATCTTTAACTGTTTGCATGTATTTCGCCTTATCCTCCATCTTTTTAATCACCTCTTCAGCTTTTGATCCAAACAAAACATTATGCTGAACAGGAGCATCCAATAATTTAGCCTTTACTTGTTCAGGTAAATTTTGTTCCTTTAGCCATGCATGCCTTCTAATGATTGTGCCAGAGGCCGCAGCCCTACAAGAAGCCTCCAAGGCATCAAATCCACAATGTAAACCATGCTTCCCAACCTGTTCAGTGGCATGCAATAAGTCATGTAATTCCTTATCTGCACAGGCAGAAATGGAAGTAAGCTTTTGTTTTAAGACAGACAAGAGAAATTGCTGGTATTTAAGCATATGAAACTGACAGTTTAAAGCCCTAATGGACAAAGTAGCAGAAGTGTACACCTTTTTGCCCCATCTTTCTAAGGATCAAGAATCCTTTTCAGTAGGAATGGGATTTTTGGCAGAAGCGGCCTTAACTCCCTTAGTACCCTGAGAAATGGTTTCAGGGTCAGCAGAAGGGTTCTTGTATAAAAACTGATGGGAATCAGGAACCCTGTAATATCTATCAGGCTTAACAGGAGCAGGAGGAAGAGAGTCAGGGGTTAAGTTAGCCTCCGAAAAGGCATCATCCACAATATCCAAAACAGGAGGAATAGCCAGGGGTCTATGTTGGGGAAGAAGAAGAAAATCCCTCAGTCTTTTCTTGGATTCTGAATACTCCCGTCCTTCCCAGTGGAAATGTTCCCTCATTTCATGCAAAGTTTCCACAAAAGAGAAATCCTCAGGGGGAAAAGCTGATAGAATGGATTCTTCAGCATCAGAATCCTCATAAGGAGGGAAAGAATATTCCTGATCAGAAGAAGAAACTGAGGAAACAGAAGCCTGATCAGAGGAATCATAATAAACATCCTGCCTTTGCCTTTTGTCTGGAGGGGGATGTGAACCCCTAATCATAGTAAGTAAATCCTCCGCCATCTTGAGTAACTGTTTCTGTGACTTGGGAGCCGGTTCAGAAGAGGCCCGTGTTGGAAGTCTTTGATTTAGAAGGAGTCTTTGGCTTTGCCTTTACTAGTAGCTGAGTAGGCCTGAAAACCCCTTCGGAAGCCGGTACCTGCACAGCGGCGCCGGACTCCGGACCCATCCGAAGGAGCATTGTCCGAAGGTCCTGCAACAGAAATATTTAAAGGCCTGGTTGGCTCCTCATGAGAGTCCGTTTCAGCCATCGGTTCTAAAATGGCTGATGACAGGGGCTGCAAAAGCGCCTCACTGACGACGGCCGAACCAGAAGCTGGCTCCGCTTGTGCGCTATCAGATTTGGACCTCGGAGGCCTGTCTTTATCCTTGCGACGTTTGTGAACTCCGGGTAGCCGGGACAGTATCCGATGACATTTTGTAGTTAAAGCGCCTACCGAAGTAATGAAAAGCAAAATCGTACCTTCGCTTAATTGTACGTTGATTGAATCTAGCACAAAACTGACAACTAGCTACGTCGTGGTCAGGGCCTAAGCAAGGAATACAGTAAAAGTGAAAATCCTTATGAGGTATTTGCTTCCCACATGAAATACAATTATTAACTTTTTCTGACATCGGAGTGGAGCAAGAAAAAAAGTTTCCCCCAATGGGGTACTTAGCTTTGAGTGGAGAAGAAAGTCTTCGGACAGAGGTATATCAGAAAAATTTGTCAAGAGTCAGCAGTTCACAAGTGCCAGTCGGCTATCACCGCACGGCAAGAAAGACTGGAGAAGATGGCGTCGGCTGTCAGCTTTGTACTCCTGGCGCTCTGACATCAGGGAGCATGGTTGAACAGCCGACGCTGGACCCAGACTTTGGGATTCTGGCCGACCGAGGGCTGCCTGCCGGCAGGGGCGAACCCTACAATTATGACTGCAACAGTGAAACACGATGAATAAGAAGTTATGTACCTACCATAACGTTCCATGTTAGTTGTCTTCTCTCGCCTTCTTTCTTGATGGGTTCAGAGCCGATCCCTCGGCTCCGACTCGGCACTTGCTTTAGCTCGAGAACTCCTTTTACCAGCTCGAGGCAGCCCCATATCCCATGATGCAAGGCGGTAAGTACCCAGATCTCGTTTGTTGACAAAGGGCAATAACACCAAGCATAAAATACTTCCCAAAGGAAGAAGAAACTTACAGATGGAAAAAGGACCAGGTCTGAATGGCCTTTAGTATAATAGTTTCTTATACAAGGTCTGTCCAGGCCAGGGGGAAGGAGGGAGGGTCGCAAGAAAGAAGGCGAGAAGACAACTAACATGGAACGTTATGGTAGGTACATAACTTCTTAATGTTAAGTTGTCAATCTCGCCTTCATTCTGCTTGATGGGACCGCGTCCTAGCACCTCTATCCTGGGTGGCTCAATGGAACAAACTCTTGAGGACTGTAGAGCCAAAACTGGCTCTGTCCCTGGAGGCCAAGTCCAATTTGTAATGGGAAACAAAAGTGTGAGGAGTGGCCCAAGTGGCCGCACAAATAGTGTCCAAAGGAAGTCTAGCTTGAAAAGCTGTAGAAGTAGCTAAACTCCTAGTTGAATGTGCTTTAGGTTTTGAGCACAGCTGTTTTCCCCTGAGTATAAATTTCAGTGATGACCGAAGAAAGCCATCTGGACAAAGTCACTTTAGAAACAGGAAGGCCTTTTTATTATCCGCATAGGAAACAAAAAGTTGATCAGATTTTCTAACTTTTTTGTTCTGTCCAAATAATATCTAAGTTGACGGTGGACGTCAAGATAATGTAGCTTTTGTTCAGCTCTATCTGAATAGTTAGGAAAAATACAGGAGATCAATGGATTGATTCAGATTGTTCTTTGAAGCGACTTTAGGTAAAAAGGATGGATTAGTTCTCAAAGATACTCTGTCTTTGTGAAAAATCAAATAGGGTGGTCGAACCGAAGAGCATGAAGTTCAGACACCCTCCTGGCAGATGTAATAGCCACTAGGAATAAAGTTTTCCAAGAAAGATATTTCAGGAACAAGAAACAGCTGGCTCGAAGGGGGGAAGAATCAAGGATGTCAGCACTAAATTTAGATCCCACTGAGGAGGAGGATTCCTGATTGGAGGCTTTAGTAGGAAAATTCCTTTCAAGAAGGCCCTGCAGAGCCTATGGGACATAATATTATGATCTGCTATCCCGACATGAAAATTAGAAATAGCAGCCAATTGAACTCTGACTGTTGAAGAAGAGGAGCCTGCATGAAAAATCTCTGCTAAGAAGTCCAGAACTGCCTGAAAAGGGGCAGTAAAAGGATCAATATTTTGGGCCTTAGCCCAATAAGAGAAACGTTCCATTTGCTTGTGTAAATCCTCCTGGTAGAGGATTTTAGTGAAGCTACTATGATGTCTCTAACAGGGTTAGAGATCAAAGGAAGCCTGGCTAAGGAAGGAAGTGGAGCAACCATGCTGTGAGGTTGAGAGAGGGGACTGACCGGTGCAGCTGACCGGATTGGTGAATCAGTAGATCTGGCACGGGTCCAGATGCCACGGCTGCACCAAAAGGTGATGATGGAGGAACGGAACCAAACTTGTCGAGGCCAGTAAGGGGCAATGAGAATCAATTTGGCTCTCAAAGCGGTAGCTTTCTGGATCACCTGAGGGATCAGAGGAAATGGAGGAAGGCATAAAGAAGTCCCTGGGGCCAATCCTGGGTCAGAGCGTCTCTGGGGGATGGCCTGATAGAGGGAAGAGGCTGAAGAAGTCTGGACATTTGCTGTTTTGGGGAGTAGCAAAAGATCGCAACATGGACGACCCCATTCCAGAAAAATCTCTTCCGCTATAGATTGCTTGAGAGACCACTCGTGAGGCATGAGGATAGCTCTGCTCAATCTGTCCGCTATAATGTTGGTTTTCCCAGGGATATGCGTTGCTACCAGAAACCGATGAGAGGAGATCGCCCATTGCCAAAGTCTGAGCTTCTCGACACAAGGGGTAGGACTTGGTTCCGCCCTGTTTGTTGATATACCAAACTACAGACATGTTGTCTGTGTGGACTACAATTGTCCCTACGGGAAGAAAGTCGTTGAGGGCTTGCAACGTTAAAAGCACTGCTCTCATCTCCAGGACATTTATGTGCAGATGGTACTCGAACGGTTGCCACGTCCCATGAACCATCCTGCCCTGATAATGACCCCCCCCACCCGATCAGGGAGGCATCCGTGGTGACAGTGGCTATCGGGGACGGAGGTACAAAGCACCTGCCTTGGTGAACCTGAGACGATGTGATCCGCCAAGCAAGATGTTCTTTGCATGTTTGTGTCACCATAATCTGGTGACGCATTGGAAGTTGCTGGTATGACCACTGTGTGAACAGCATCCACTGAAGAAGGCGCATGTAGAATCGAGCCAGGGGAAGAAGTGTAATGGCCGCAGCCATGAGACCTAATACCTTCAGAACCATTCTGGCCTGTATTTTCTTGCTGGCCAGAATGATCCTGACATGAGTCTGAATGTCTGAAACTCTTTGTTCTGTAAGGGTAGCTGACATCCGAACAGTGTTTAAGTTTGCGCCTATGAAGGTAATAGACTGGCAGGGCGATAAGGATGACTTTTCAAGTTGATTGAGATGCCCAAATGAGAACAAAGGCCTATTGTGTAATCCCTGGCTTGTATAAGCTGATGCCTGGTGGTGGCTGACAGGAGCCAGTCGTCGAGATACGGAAACACCTGGAATCCTTGACGTCTCAGGTGAGCTGTAACCACTGCCATGCATTTGGTGAACACTCTGGGGGCTGTAGTGAGACCAAAGGGCAGGGCTCTGAACTGGAAGTGACTGGACCCCAGCCGGAAGCGGAGAAATCTCCTGGAGCGTCTGTGAATTTTGATGTGATAGTATGCATCCTGAAGATCTATTGAGCACATCCAGTTGTCCTTCTGTAAGAAGGGTAGAATTGACTGAAGAGTGACCATTCGGAATCTTGCCTTCTTGACAGACTTGTTGAGTCTGCTGAGATCCAATATTGGTCTCCAGTCTCCCGTCTTTTTGGGGACCAAAGAGAACCTTGAGTAGATTCCGGGCTCTGAATGGTCTATTGTAACTGGCTGAATGGCTCTTTTTTGCAGTAGTTTTGCGATTTCTAACTCTGCAATGTCCCTTAGACCGGGTGGTACATCTGGAAGGGAATTTGAGGGGAAAGGACTTTCCTCGAAAGGAATTATGTAACCCTTGGATATGATCGACTGTACCCATCTGTCTTGAGTGAGGGAATGCCAGGCTTCTGGGTACAGTGATAATCTTCCCCCGACTGCCTCCAAGGAGGGACAGCCGGGCAACACCTTAGGGATGCTGAAAGGGCTTGTCAGAGAGGCTCCCTGTTTCCCTGGTTCTTGGACCCCTCTGCCTCTAGAGCGGCGTCTGTTATTGTTACCCCTCTGCCTCTAGGGGTAAACTGACCACGTGAATCCGGCGTGACTCCTTGGGATTTACGGAACCACATCTTCCGGCCCTTCTGTCCTTTGGGATAAGGCCTAGAAGGGGTGGAAAAACGGACTCCAACAGCAGAAAGAGTCTTGCCGTCCTGCTCGCACCTGGTCAAGGTTTCCTTCACCTGAGGGCCAAACAAAGCTGACCCATCAAAGGGAGAATTTGTGAAGGGCCTTAAAGGGATCCGCAAAATCACATAGCCGCATCCAGGCTTGGCGTCTAAGAGCCACACCTGTGCCTGCGGCTCTACTCGCTCCATCCGCAGCATAAGATATTAGCCGCATGGAGGAGTTAACAACGGAATTGAGGGTTCCTAGCTGCGAAGCAATCTTATCTTGAGCTCCTGCAGCTGTAGGATCCTGAACTACTTCTCCCAGCTCCTTCAGGATATCCCTTTGGAGTCTGGTGAAGTGACATAGGTAATTCAGCGAGCATAGCAAAGGTCGCTGAGGAAAACATCCGCTTACCGTACCTATCCATGGTCCTAGAGTCCTTATTAGGAGGATGGACGGGCACGGAAGGATCTGCAAGTTCCTTTTTGGTGGCCGCAGCCACCACCATGGCATCAGCGGGACACCCTTGGTAAGGAATTGTTTGTCACTCGGGCAGTGATAAATTTAGAAGGCCTCCTAGGGACTGGCTCTACAGAGTCAGGAGCTGCCCACGCCTTCGTGCAATAACCTGCATAAGGGGTCGAAGGCGGAGACACCCAGGAGGTGGAGGGCCGAGATCCAAACGCCTCTAGGTATACTGACTCATCCTCAGAGGGATTGTTGGTGGGCCAGTTTCCCTCTGTTTCAGAAGTTCTAGGATGTCTGAAGGAGACATCCTCAGAGGGGATCTAGGGGATCCCTCTGACTCATCAAAGTCAGTATCCAGTGACAGACTCGGGAGTCTACATGCTTCCTCTTACAAGTCCTCTTCCTAGGAGGATCTCCCGAAACATCAGGAGAATCCTCGGAAGAGGGGGAAATTCCCAATGGGGAAACCTGAGGCGGAGGATCTCTGGGTCCTGTAGCAAGAGAAGTGGCAGAGATGTCAACAGGTACTATAGAGGGAGGAGCTACGGGAACAGACTGCTGACTGATACCAGTGGCCAGTACACTCTTCATCACCTCGAATGCTCCCCTCCCAGACAGGTCCGAGAGAACCCGCTCCGAAGAGCTAGGAACTCCAGGGACCACTGAAAGGGAAGTCTCCGAGGCAGATGTCGGAGCCGAGCTCACCAAGGCCGAGGCTCCAAGGGGAAGAGCGGGCTCGGACAAGGGTCCGATGCCACTCACCCCCTCGGAGGAGACCATGGAAGCCCGACCACCGAATCCCTCTAAGGAAGGTCTCGAAGAGGAGATAAGAGTAGAGGCTGAAGGAACAGAAGGGGGTATCCGTCCTCCAGCCGTAGCAGTAACCATGCCCGAAGACTCCAACTCCAAGCTCTGGGGTAGAGTTGAAGGAGGAACTGTAACGGGGTGTGGACCAACAGTCGTCTGCTGAGACGGACTGTGTAACATTTGGGCCAGTACCTGTGACTTGAGTAATCTACTGACCACTCTCTCTAGGTCATGATCTGACAACCTGGATGACCTTGAAGATCGGCTCCGATGGCTCCGTTCCGATAGAAGAGGTGAAGCCCGAGCCGAAAGTATCGGCTCCAAGGAAGGAGACCTCGACCTCTTCCTGGAATGAGCCATCGGAGCCGATACTATAGATCCCGTCGGAGCCGACAGGAAGCCTCGATGTATCGGCTCCAGCCGGAGCCGATACAGCCACCAAAGTAACAGTGTCGGAGCCGATCGGAGCCGACACCGATGCCTGTGCCACATGGGTGTCGGAACCGATCGGAGCCGACATCGGCGGACAATACAGATTCGGCACCGATAGCCATCGGTGCCGAAAGCTTTGTCAAGCCAGAATCGGCTCCAGCTGGAGCCGATCTCGACTCAGTACGAGTCGGAGCCGAGGCCGCAGGCTTAGATACAGAAGCCTGGGCCTTGGCAGGTTTTGTTGATTTTGGTGGAGCCGACTTAGCCGGAGAGCCCTCCGGCTTAAGAAGGCCCCTAAGAATCAACTTATTACGTCTTCTCCTGCAGGACTCTCTGGCTGAAGGAGTGACAAATAGCACAGGAGTCCTGCAGGTGAAGAGGGCTCAGACAATACAGGCAAGAAGTGTGACAGTCTGTCAGAGACATCTTCTGACAGCACGAGTCACACTTCTTAAAACCTGAGACCCTCTCCTTTGACATGGTGCCGAAAAACACAACACACACACACACCAGTCAAAAATAACTTAAACAAAATACCAAGAGGTATTCTATAAAAAACCAACACACACACCCTAACAGGGGGGGGATGGGATAGGGAAAAAATTGACTAACAAAAAATTAAAGGAGACAGGGAATTTCTGTCAGAAAGGGTAGAAAAATAAACTTAAACTATCAATAAAGGAGTTTTAGACTAAAAAGGGGCTTAAATATCACAAATGTGAACAACTTACCAGGAGCTGGTAAAAAGAAGACCTCCCAAGCTGCAAACGAGATCTGGGTACTTACCGCCTTGCATCATGGGATATGGGGCTGCCTCGAGCTGGTAAAAGGAGTTCTCGAGCTAAAGCAAGTGCCGAGTCGGAGCCGAGGGATCGGCTCCGAACCGAGATTGACAACTTAACATCATCTGTCATATTTCTGCTTAGGTTGTCTACCAGTGTGTTTTCTTTCCCTGGCAGAAATTGTGCTTGTAGTTGAATTTTCAATTCCAGTGCTGTGTTTCATAGGGTCATGGCTTGCCTGCACAGGGGGTATGAATGAGTTCCCCCCTGTTTGTTTATGTACCACATCACTGTGGTGTTGTCTGTCCTTATCAATAGCTGGCCTGGATGCAGTAGGTCTTTGAAGGTCATAATAGCCTTTTGCACGGCTAGCATTTCCTTTTGGTTGATGTGAAGGAGCTTCTCATTTCGTGCCCATTTTCCTGAATGCACTGATTTGTCATGTGTGCTCCCCATGCGTAGTCTGAGGCGTCTGTTGTGATGATTTGAGTTGCTTGAGGTACACAGTAAGGAAGACCTGTGTTTCTTTGGCAAGCTTGAGCCCACCACATAAATTCCTTTTGAAGGCATGGAATGAGTGGTATAATTGCTTCCAAGCTGTGGCTGTGTTGAGACCATAAGTTTTTTAGGTACCATTGAAGTTTTCTCATATGCAGCTTTGCACATGGGATAAGTAGGATGCAAGATGCCATGAATCCCAGAGCCTGCAGGACTTTCCTTGCAGTTAGCCTGGTGTAAGTTGCCATTTTTCTGAAGTATTGAGACAGTTGCCCTTGCTTGTCTGGCGTGAGGTAGACCATCTGGGTGGTTGTATCCAAATTGGCACCCAGGAAAATTATTTGTTGAGAGGGTATCAGTTTTGATTTCTTTTTCTTAACTGTGTATCCCAGGAAATTCAACAGTTTTATTACAAACGCCAGGTGCTGCAGTAGTATGTCCTTGCTGTCCGCTTGGATCAGGCAGTCGTCCAGATATGGGTAGATTTGTATCCCTTGTAGTCTGCAGAAGGCGATTACTGATGCCAGGCATTTCATAAACACTCTGGGCGCAGTAGATAAGCCAAAGGGCAATGCAGAGAATTGGTAATGGGTTGAACCTGCAAGAATTCTGAGGTATCTTCTGCAATCTTGTCTGATAGGGACATGCAGGTATGCCTCCTTGAGGTCCACTGTTACCAGCCAAGACTCCTTCCCAGCATGGGAAGAAGCTGCTGTAATGTGAGCATCATGAATTTTGGCACCTGTAGATATGTATTTAGGATGGATAGGTCTAAGATCGGTCTCCAATCTTTGTCTTTCCTTGGTACCAGGAACAGTCTCGAATAAAACCCTTGACCTTGTTCTTTTGCAGGTACCTCTTGAATTGCTTTCATGTCCATGACAGCTGAAATTTGTTTTTGTGCCTCTGCCCTTTGATTTTGTGGCAGGTTTGGCATGCCTCTCATTTTTGGAAGGGTGTGAAAGTGGAACCTGTAGCCTCTGTCTATAATGTCGAGAATTCATTTGTCTTTTGTAACAATATGCCAATTTTTTGAGAATAGTGTCAGTTTTCCGCCCAAAGGTGCTGCCATTAAAGCTTTGCTTGGGAGGTGTAGGGGGAAGTCATTGTGTCTGTTTTCTGAAGGACTGTGATCTATCTTCTCCACCTCTTGGGGTTGGTGCTTGCCACTGTCTGGCTCTGAAAGATCCTTGAGGTTGCCCTCTACCCCTTGGACGCCTGTATCTGCCCCTTTGAGGTCTGTCCGTGGCTGGAAAGGACCAATTTTTTGAAGGCCAGTTTCTGCTGAAACGTGGAGGCTGTACCTGCAGGAAATCTTTCACTGTTTGCATTGATTTAGCTTTTTCCTCCATTTTCTTTAGCACCTCCTCTGCTTTAACACCAAATAACACATCTTTTTTGAAGAGGTGCATCTAATAATTTAGCTTTGACATGATCTGGTAAGGTTTGCTCTTTGAGCCAAGCATGCCTACGTATAACAGACCCCGTAACAGCAGCTCTACATGAGGCCTGTAAAGCATTAAAACCACACTGCAAGGTATGTTTACCCACTTGCTCTGCACCGCGCAACAAATCCTGCAACTCTTTTAAATGTGGTTGTTCTGGTTGTGTCATTTTGCTTTTCAGCTGAGATATCAAAAACTGCTGATACTTTAACATATGGAACTGACAGTTTAATGCCCTCATGGTTAAAGTGGCCGAGGTGTACAGCTTTTTCCCCCACCTTTCTAAAGATCTGGAATCTCTCTCTGAAGGTAATGGGTGTTTAGCAGTAGAGGCCTTAATTCCCTTGGGACCCTGTGAAATAGTTTCTGGATCAGCAGTATGGCTTTTATATAGGAACTGGTGAGAATCAGGAACCCGGTAATACCTGTCTGGTTTAACAGGAGCTGGAGGCAAAGAATCAGGATTAAGGCTGGCTTCTGTGTACACATCATCCAATATATCTAAAACAGGAGGGATAGCCAGAGGTCTATGCTGGGGGAGCAGAAGAAATTCCCTGAGCCTTTTCTTGGAATCTGAGTAATCTTGGCCTTCCCAGTGAAAGTGTTCCCTCAATGTATGGAGGGTTTCCCCAAAAGAGAAGTCCTCAGGGGGGGGGAGACCGAGGGAATAGACTCCTCTGCATCAGAGTCTTCGAATGGAGAATAGGCCAAATCCTGGTCCTCAGATGGTTCTGAGGTAATAGAAGCTTGATCTGAGGAAGGACAGTCTTCCTCTAATCTAGGCCTTTTGTCAGAGGGGGGTTAAGAACCCCTGATAAGTGTAATCAAATCCTCAGCCATTTTAAGCATCTGTTTTTTAGGCATGGTGCCTTGAGTGGGTGTCCGAGGAACCTGTTTTTTGGTTTTCATGGCTGTTTTAGATTTAGTGAAGGCTTTAATGGAGAAGGAGGAAGGCCTGAAGACCCCTTGAGAAATGGCAGGCCTGTCTAAATTCTGAGTTTCCCCGCCAGGAGTGGCGTCGGTATCTGTAGTAGGAATGGGGGCCGAGGAGCCTGCGACCTCGGGTACTGAAGACACTGGTAATGCATTGTCATCGGTACTCAGGGGCTGCGTAGGTGCCTCGCTGAGTACTGGAGAACCGGTAGTCGGCCTTAGCGTGGTATCAGTAGGTGGTGCGGACCTCGTATGTCGGTCCTTATCTTTGCGTTTTTTGCTCAAAACTGGAGTCGGAGTATCCGACGACATAATATAATTAAATTTTTTGCCAAAAAAGTGAAGGGCGAACTCTGCCCGACGCTTAATAGTGCGTTTGTTGAATCTAGCACAAAAACGGCAGGCCGAGACGTCGTGGTCTGGGCCTAAGCAAGGTATACAGTAAGAGTGGAAATCCTTATGCGGTATTTGCTTCCCACAGGAAATACAATTATTAACTTTGTCTGACATCGGTCTGAGGCAAGAAAAGTTTCCCCAACGGGGTACTTAGCTTTCAAGAAGACTTCGGCTGAAATACTTACGTAAATCTCGGAAGCTGGCCGACCGGCACTTGCGAACTGCTTCTGCTTCGGGCACCGCGCGGCAAGAAAGACTGGAGAAAATGGCATTGGCTGCCTCTTTTATACCCCTGCTGCACTGACTTCAGGGAGGAAGCGACGACAACCAACGCCGGACCTAGACTTTGGAATTCGGCCGACAGAGGACCCGCCTGACGGCAGGATAACCCATCTGTTATGACTGCAGCTGCATGCATGATGAACATCAGCAAAATCTGAAATGTCGAAGTGTTTTGGTTGGCCTGTCTGTGGTACAGCTCTGTAAGGTAAGTGTGTGATGGGTATGGGCCTTGGGGTAGGGTGCGGGAAGTGTACAGATAGGTAATGTATGTAAGATTTAGTGCAGTGGTAGAAGTAGGGTTTTTTTAAATGTATTTATGTGTATTTATTTTGTTAGGGTATATCTCCGTAGGGGAAGTGTGCGGTAGTTATGGACCTTAGGGTTAGGGAGGGGTTAAAGATGGTGCATAGATATAGTTGTGCATGTGGGGGTTTAGTGTAGTGTTAGAAGTAGGGTTTTGTTGCTTTACTTTAGGATTAGGAGTAGGGTTTAGTTAGTGTATGTATGTGGTTTATTTATTTTGTTTGGGT
The DNA here is from genome assembly GCF_019279795.1 of Protopterus annectens. Taxonomy (NCBI): domain Eukaryota; kingdom Metazoa; phylum Chordata; order Ceratodontiformes; family Protopteridae; genus Protopterus; species Protopterus annectens. The sequence continues at coordinate 233,106,641 of NC_056727.1, forward strand.
AGGTAGTATGTAGCAGGTGGTGGGGTTGGCCGACTATGACCGTTCAATGTTTTAAATTTCGCGGTTTAGTGCATTCGGTCTATTCGCGGTTCGATTAATACGTGTCGCTATTTTGGTATGTGCTGAAATGGATTTTCGTGGAACTGATATAGACCCTTTATAAATGTGTCAAAAACTTTTCAAATATTTCAAATTTATTTATAAATATAGTTCAATTAGTACATTTAAAATTTTTAGAGACAGCGTTACATTTAAGCATGTAAAATGGGATTTACCACAAGATACAATACAAAAATTGACCAACCTGAAAATACTGTGAAACAGAATGTAACAAAATGAATGAATAAAAATAATAATGTAAATGTTGTGCTAACTGAACCCCCACATGACTGCAGGATTTTTAAATAAAAAGAGGTTTTATATGCAAGTAAAATAGTTCTGAAAAGTTAATGGTTGAATGGATATAAGCGCTTGACCGTTTTTAAGAAACTGGCATTCTTTTTTGTTTGGAATTTATAAAGTCTCCGTTTTTATGTGATACTTGGAGTCGCCATTCTTATTTACTTCAGTGATGAACTAACAGTCTACAGTGTATCGAGGGTCGCTGCTGACTGTTCACTACATGAGCCTTTTTTGGTTTTACAAGTTTTCTCCTTGGCTGCACGGCACACACTGGTTACAGTTTTCCTAGTTTTACATATCAGTGTTTCAGTATTCGGTTCACTGAACCTACTGCATATTGACTTTTGGAGACCCACAATTAAAACAGGAATGGATAACTCAAATAAAACGTGTTCTCTACCAATCGGAGGTACTGCTGCTCCGGTTTCATCGCAATGCAATGCATCTTCCACTGGAGCAAAGAAATGGAACTTGATACAACTTGGAGCCTTATCAACAGTTCAACTCAACAGTTTTCGCAGATTCAAGTCTATCTAAATAAACTACAGATCCCACCACCACCAGGAGGATGCATTTCCACCCACCACATATGATGCGAATATACAAGGAGGAAGTGTTTCTTTGTGAAGTATGAGGAAGGAGCATCCTTTAGCACAACGTGGACACTTTACAAGTGATTGAGACATTCTGAACCAAAGTTAATACACATTTTTCAAACTTGGGTAAACACGTAACTTATGTTTAACACAAGCAATTGTTTCCAACCACTGAAGAACCTTCAAACAAAACAAAATGAACTGGAACAAAAACTACTCAAGGTACGTAGCTTACAATGTGACAATGTGTTTCTTCCTAAAAGTATTAAAGCCAAAAGGGTCCAAAAAGGGCTCTATGTATAAATTCCCAAAAGGACTTTGCTTAGCTAATGCTGAATGGTCTTAAAGGCATGATATTGAACTTGCTGTTTTACTGACAGATTGAATAACACCAAGATTAATGTTTTGATGGATGAATGTAACAAGCTGAATAATGAAATTCTGAACGCTGGATTGTTTGATAGTAATGTATTTAAATATGACCAGATTTCTGACAAAGTGGAACATGAAGTTCACAATAATTTAAACATAAAACAAAGGAAATTTGCCAGGGATGAACAAGATTATTTGTACAACAGAGTGCATATCCCTTCCCCAAGTCCTATTACAATAATCCTAGGAAAACATACAATAAGAGGATATGGAGGTTTTTGCTAACCATACTGAAGTAGAGAATAGGGAAGACGAGAATCAGCAATGGAAGGATAGGGAAGTAGGGTACAAGTCATTATAATATGCAAATAACTAATAATGCATTTGAACAATTTCCCACCCCTAAGGCATTCACAAAGAAGTGACAACAGAAACACGCAACAGAATTTTTTAGAACGTGCACAAACCCCGAAAGGGTTGTGGAACAGAGGGAGGGGGAAATTTTGAAGGAAGAATAGTCTAGGCAATTATTAACCCCCCCCCCTCACACACACGATTACTTCTACTTTTGGAGGCTGTATGCTAACATACCAAGGGTTTTTAATAATTTTCAACTACACAGAGTTGAAATTGATTAAGCCCATTTTACTTTATTTAAAAATGGCTTCAAGTTTGTGCCTTCACACAAAGTAGATATAGCAGATTTATCAATTGAACTCTATTTGAAAACCTAATTTTCTGGTAAATAACTCAAGTTCAAAGAACAGGCTTCAACAAATGACATCAACAGGCCTAGAAATCTGTTCATAAAAAAAGCACATTTAACTCCCTACTACATCCCACTACAGCAACTTTTGAAAAGGTCTATAGAAATGAAGTACACAAGCTATTACACTCTCAAAAAAAAAGTAATTTAACCTCGATAAGGAAGAACATTGAGTAATGAAAATATTGAGGGACAACAATTCGATAAGACTTACGAAGCCTGACAAAAGGGGGGGGGGGTCATTGTGTTTAAAATGGATTACTGTAGTTACGTGGTTTTACTCCTTCATGATACATAGAAATATGAAGCAGTATACAAAAATGAGATTAATATAGCTTACAGAAAACTACAACTATTTATGGAGTATGCATTTTGCAGAAAGTAGTCACCCAAAAGCTACATGAATTCTTAAAAACTGAATACCCGGTTATCCCAACAGTTTTTGGGATCCTGAAAATCCACAAAAACATTTTAGAACCCCCTACCGCCCTATAGTAGCAGCCCATAATAGTATGACTTACCCCTTTGGAGTGTTTGTTAATCTAATTTTGAAAGATGCCTTAAATTCTATTGAGCACATATTGAGAGACTCATGGGACTTCTTGACTAAAGACACCACAAACAGGGGTTAGAGTTATTCCATGAAGTAATACTTGAGCTTACAAAATGTGGACAATTCATTAAAGTTCTTTTGGAAGTGATGGATGCGATGGATGCGATTTTGAACAATAAATTACATGTCATTCGAAGGAGAATTTTTTTTAGACAAGTCAAAGGTGTGGCCATGGGGGGCCAGTGGTACCCCTATTTATGCCAACCTGGTTATATACCAATGGGAAAAGTATGTTTTAAATTCTGATTTTAAGAGAGAATGGAATGTCTACCTTCATTTTTTGGATATATTCATCCTTTGGAAGGGTAGAGGAGAAGAAAGGGAAGAATTCACCACATACATCAATATCACCCCTTTTGTAAGATTTACTCACACTCATGCTAACAATCAGAGTGACTATCTAGATATAACAATTTACAAAGATCATGAGAACAGGTGTTTTGGATCAAGGGTGTACAGAAAACATACATATTCTAATTATTTGGATTTCGACAGCTGTCACCCTAGACACACAAAAAGAGCATTTTTAAAGGTCAACTAGTGAGAGCAGGTAGAATGAGTTCCAACAAGATAAACTTCCAGATGGAACTAAGCAAATAGTTTTTATGTTCCAAGAAAGAGGATATCCACAAGATCTATTAAAATTAGTGAGGAAGTACTCAATGGATGGGGCTCTAAATACAATCCACTACTAGGTAATGACATGGGGGTAGTGCCCCAAGATGCCAGGATGAAACATGATCAGGAGAAGATTTACACCAACTCTATGGTGTTACCATTTGGTAGCTACACCAACAGAATAAAGAACATTAGAAACTGGAAGATATTTAGGATAATGCTGACATTTTTACAACCATTGGTGAAACTCTGATTTGTCTAGAAGGCTGGGAAATTTTTTTTTATCCTGGGGTGTTCAAATAAAAACGATGTATAGTAACAAGGGCACTAAATGTTGTGGTGCATGCAACCGATGACTACAGGACCCCCCCCCCCCCGACACACACACAAACAAATAAATTTGGTAGATGGGAATTGCAACACCAGAGGAATAGTGTACATAGCAATTTGCGTAAATATTTCTACACTGGAAAGACAAAGGCTTTTTCATAAACATATTTACAAACATTTATAAGCAACTGCCAAAAACAACACAAATAATGCCCTTTATAGGCACATTGAGATCTGCCCCACAGTTACAAAGTTTAAATTTGGTATTTTAGAAGCAGTACCCAAGAGCATCAGAGGGGGCAGCTGGCAAACAAGAGAAAAAGGAGCTCATTTGGCAACTCAGGATGAATGCCACACCAATTCCTGGTTTAAATAACCACACCTCACTGGCAACAATACTTATATTATCAGCTGAACTATAAATGAACAATCAAGCAATACATATTAAGGTTTACTTGTATCCCTTACTTTAAAACTGAAATACACTTGCGCTATCTTCCCTTGCAACAAAATAAGAGGAAATGCAGTCTATACAGCTGAAACAGCTTGAGCTGTATACACTGCGTTTCATCTTATTTTGTTGCAAGGGAAGATAGCGCAAGTGTATTTCAGTTTTACAGTTCTTCTTTGTATCCCTACTTTGAAAATAAGAGTTTGAGAAGGGAACTTACGGAATGATTCAAAACTTATACTATACCACACATTGCATGAATTTTTGCTATTTGTTTTCAAATTTGAGTAACTCACAAAAATATAAGGGTTGGTGAATAATGCTTAGCTCAATACATTACTGTTTTTACTTTCATTTTGTCACATACGGTTTAACAGTATTTTTAGGATGGTTGATGTTTTTTGTACTGTATCTTATGGCAAGTCACATTTACATGCTTAAATGTAGCACTGTCCCTAAAAATTTTAAATGCTGTAGTAACTGAACCATCACATCACTGCTTGACATTTAAATAGAGAGGTTTTATACGAAAGTTAAACCGTTCGGAAGAAGTCCAAGGTTGAATGGACTTAAGCGCTTGACTGTTTTTATGTAATTGGCATTCTTTTTTTTGTTTAGAATTTATAAAGTCTCCGGTTTTGTCTGATAGCTGGAGTCTGCATTCTTATTTACTTCAGTGACCAACAGTCTACAGTGCACTGAAGGTTGTTGGCGATTGTTCATTACATGAGCCTTTTTCGTTTTAAATGAAAACTGAGCTAGACAGTGTGCACAGAGAAAACAGGAAGTTATGTACTCACCATAACGTTCGATGTATGTAGTCCATCTCACCTCACATTCTTACCCGTGGGTTCAGAGCCGAATATCGGCTTCGACTCGGACAAACTTTTCTAGATCGAAGTCTTCTGTTGGCTGGGCTAAGCAGGTATCCCGTGGTGCACTGCTCCATATCCCCAGATCTAGTTTGCTTCAATACTCATTCACACCTCATGCATACACAATATCCAGATAAAAAGAATAAGCTAAAGTAAAGGGAACTCTGTAAATAAAAAACCTAACCTCCAGATCCTCCAGGCAAGGGGAAGGTGGGTGGGTAATTAAGAATGTGAGGCGAGATGGACTACATACATCGAACGTTACGGTGAGTACATAACTTCCTGATGTTATGTAGTCCTATCTCGCCTACATTCTTACCCGTGGGACAGCGTCCCTAGCACCTACATCCTGGGTGGCTCACAGGAAAATACTCCTGAGTACTGTGGAGCCAAAAGACGACCACGTCCAATTTGTAATGAGAAACAAATGTGTGAGGAGAAGCCCAAGTAGCTGTAGCACATATATCATCCATTGACAATCTGGCCTGATAGGCTGTAGATGTAGAAACACAGCCCGAGTTGAGCCTTGACCGGAAATGGCAGATCTTTTCCTCCCACTTGGTAGGTGAAAGAGATGCAACTAGATATCCATCTGGATATGGTGACCTTGGAGGACTTTTGTTTTCCGAAAAGGAGACAAACAGTTGATCTGACTTCCGGATATCTTTTGTTCGGTGCAGACAGAAATGTAACTGTCTGTGTACATCCAATTGATGAAATTTAAATTCTGCCTTGTTTGACAATTGAGGAAAGAATACAGGCAACTCAATGGATTGATTAAGATTAGACAGGGAAGCCACTTTAGGAAGAAAGGGTTTGGTCTATGAGAAACCCTGTACTTATGGAAGATTAAGTATGGAGGTTTGATAGCGAGGGCTTGAATTTCTGAAACTCGCCTTGCTGAAGCGATTGCTGTTAAGAAGGCTGTTTTCCAGGTCAAGAATTTCAATTCACAGGTAGCTGCAGGCTCGAAAGGTGGTGAAGTAAGGGCTTGTAGAACAAAATTGACATCCCAGGGCATGATAGGTTCGGAAACCGGGGGACGGAGTAACAAGAGTACCCTTCAGGAACGCCTTGCAGAGTCTATGAGCCATGAGACTAGGCTCATTAGCCACATGAAAATTAGAGATTGCAGCCAATTGAATTTTGATGGTAGCTGATGTGGAACCCTGATGGAAAAGTATAGACAAAAACTCTAAGACTGAAGCAATTGGAGCTGTGTAAGGATCAATTCCTTGGGTATGTGCCCAAATAGAAAACCTCTTCCATTTGCTGGAATAAATCTTCCTAGTAGATGGCTTATGAGAGGAAGATAAAATGTGAACCACTTCCAGTAAAAATTTATGAAGCCTAACTAACGACGAAAGTGGAGTAGCCAGGCTGTCAACTGGAGAGTCAGAGAGGGGTGGAACTGTCCCGACATGTGTGTCAGTAAATCTGGTTGAGGGTCCAGAATCCAAGCAGTGTCCACAATGTATGGTTGAAGAAAAGGGAACCAGACTTGACAAGGCCAGTGTGGAGTAATCAGAATCATTCTGCTTCCCAACGATTGCGCTTTCTGAACCACCTTTGACAGCAAGGGAAACGGAGGGAAAGCATAAAGCAGACCGGAGGGCCAATCGTGAACCAGAGCGTCCCTAGGTGACTCCCCCCGTGGGGGGATCAGTATGAAGTACTTGCTGCATTTGGCATTGAGAGGGCTGGCAAAAAGGTCGCAGCAAGTCTGATCCCATCTGCTGAAGATTCATTCTGCAATTATACGATTCAGGGACCACTCGTAAGGCATCAGAATAGCTCTGCTTAGCTTGTCCGCAATCACGTTGGACTTCCCCGGAATGTGCGTTGCCACCAGAAAATGTTGGTAAGTTACTGCCCACTGCCACACTCGCATGGCCTCTCTGCACAGGGGGTAAGACCTGGATCCCCCTTGCTTGTTTAGATACCACACTACTGACATGTTGTCTGAGTGTACTGCAATCGTCCCTAGAGGTAGAAAGCTGAAGTGCCTGCAACGCAAGTAGCACTGCTCTCATCTCTAGGACGTTGATATGAAGATGCATCTCGTGATCTTGCCACGTGCCTTGGACTGTCCTGTCAAGATAATGCCCCCCCCCCCAATCTGGGAAGCATCCGTGGTCACTGTGGCAACCGTGATGGGTGGAACGAAGGGCCTTCCCCCGTCCAAATTGTTGGTGCAAAGCCACCAACTGAGGTCCTGTTTGCATCTGTCTGTGAGCAAAATGGGATGAGAAAGTGGAAATTTTTGGAGAGATCATTGAACAAAGAGAAGCCATTGGAGAAGTCTCATGTGCAATCTTGCTAGAGGAACCAACATAATTGTTGCTGCCATGGTCCCCAGGAGTTGGAGAATCCATCTTGCCTTTGCTTTCCTCAGGGGCATCAGGATGTGTATTTGTTGTTGTAAGATTCTGATCCTCTCCTGCGGTAAAAATGCTCGCATTTGAATGGTGTCTAATTCTGCGCCTATAAAGGTGACACGCTGCGAGGGCAACAAAGCAGATTTTTCCCAATTTAGTGTTATGCCAAACTGTTGACAGAGTGATGGTAGCGTCCCTGGTTTGGACTAGTTGATGCCTGGTGGGGGCGGTAAAGAGCCAGTCGTCCAGATATGGAAACACTTGGAATCCCTGACGTCTCAAGTGAGCCGTCACCACTGCCATACACTTGGTGAACACCCTGAGGGCTGTGGTGAGACCAAAGGGCAGTGCTCGAAACTGGAAATGACTGGCTCCCAGCCGGAAGCATAGGTGACTCCTGGATGCCCTGTCCATTTTTACATGGTAGTAAGCATCCTTGAGGTCGATGGAGCACATCCATACCTCCTCTCCCAACAATGGGAGAATCTATTGTAGTGTGACCATACGGAACTTAGACTTCTGTACATAGTTGTTTAGTTGGCAGAGATCTAATATGGGTCTCAGGCCCCCTGTTCTTTTCGGCACCAAAAAGAATCTTGAGCATGTCCCTAATCCGATTTGGTCTGAGGGGACACTCTGGATGGCTCCTTTTCCTAACAGCTTTGAAACCTCTAAGGCTGCTTGATCCCTTTGACTGGGTGGAACGTCTGGGATATTTCTGATTGATGGGGGGTCCGATGTAAACGGAATGAGGTAACCTCTGGAAATTATTCATAATACCCATCAGTCCTGGGTGATGCTTTTCCAGGCTTCCGGATTTAACTGAATTCGACCCCCGACTGGCTCTGGATAAGCACAGTCTGGCACTCCCTCAGAAACGAGAGTAGGGAGAGCCATGAAAGGAATCGCGGTCTCCCGAATTGCGGGGGCCCCCTCTGCCTCTAGGGCGGCATCTCCCTGAATAACCTCCCCCTCCTCTGCCTCTGGAGGGGGACTCACCTTGTGCGGCAGGAAAAAGCCTCTGATTTCTTGAACCACATCTTCCCACCCCGCTGGGCCTTGGGGTAAGGCCTAGAAGGAAGGGAAAAACAAACCCCTACGTCAGACAGGGTCTTTCCCTCTTGCTCGCACCTGGTGAAGGTGTCTTTCACTTTGGTTCCGAACAAAGAAGAACCGTCAAAGGGGCGTCAGTGAAGGAAGACTTGAAGGCCTGTGCAAAGTGACACAGGCACAGCCAGGCTTGCCTTGTCTGGGCGACTCCTGAGTTTGTTGCCCTACTCGCTCCCTCGGCTGCATACGAAATGAGCCGCATGGAGGAGCTGACAATGGAATTGAGGGTAGACACCTGGGCGTTAACCATCTGGGCCACCGCCTCAGGGACGTTACCCACAAGAGTATCTCCTAACTCCTTGAGGAGATCTCTCTGGAGCCGAATGAAGTGAGACAGATAGTTCAGCAACTGTAAGGTAAAGGTTGCTGACGAGAGGGTACGCTTCCCGTACTGGTCCATAGTCCTAGACTCCTTGTTAGGAGGATGGACGGAGGAAGAGGTCTCTGCTACTTCCTTCTGGGTGGCCGCCACCACCATGGCATCTACAGGGACTCCTTTGGACAAGGACTCCCTACCCTGGGGAGCAGAAAGGAACTTGTTGGGGCACCTGGGTACGGGCTCCACAGAATCGGGGTTTTCCCACACCCTTCGACAAATTAAATTAAGGAGCTTAAAGGGTGGGGACACCCAGGAGGTGGAGGGCTGAGCACCAAAGGCCTTAAGGAAGACCGACTCCTCCTCGGAAGGGGCTTTGGCTGGCCAGTCATCTCTTTGCTTCACTATCTCCAGGATGTCGGAGAAGGAAACATCATCAAAGGATGACTTGGGGGACCCCTCAGATTCCTTGAGGTCAGTATCAGAGGTGAGGGACTCATCCTGGGAGTCTATGTGCTTCCTCTTGCATGTTTTCTTTCTAGGGGGCTCTTCAAGCACGAACTCTGAAGGGCCCTAAGAAAGTTGGGGACCACTTGTGGGGGTATACCTAGGCCTTGGTGCTCTGCTGTCCATGGATAGGTGGTGATCAGAGGCTCTCACTGGAGTGGTGGGGGACAGAGTGACCGATCTGCCTGATGTAGCTGACGATCTGGCCAGCGCAGTCCGCATGGCCTTGAAGGCTGGTCCCCCCTAGTCCAAGGACCGGCCAGCCTCAGAGACCACAACAGGAGTCAGAATACCCCGAGCCAAGGCACCGAGAGGGAGACCCGGAACCAAAATATGTCCAGAGATGTCCCACTCGGGCCAGTCTGAAGAATCCCAAGTCCCGAACCCAGAGGACGGAGCCGATGTCTGTACCGATGGAGCCGGAGGAGCCATCGGAACCGGACTAGCAACATCACATGGCGCGAAACACTCCGGCTCCGAAGACAGAGATGCGCTCAGAGAAGGAATGATCGAAGCAGGGGCCAGGACGGGCTCCGGAGCAGACTGGACCGGAGCCAAAAATTTTGCCAAAACCGGTGACTAGAGAAGCATCTGGGCCACCCTATCAACATCCACATCCAAAAGGGTCCTGGAGGATTTGGAGGACAGGGAGGGAGATCGAGATCTCCTCTCAGGAGAGACTGGGCGATCGGCTCCGGAGAGGTTCCAATATAACAGGAGCCGACGCTGGTTCCATCAATACCGACACTTCCTGCGGCACAGAGGATAGTGGAGCCGAAGAGGTCGATGCAATTTTTGTGATTTTCTCCGGAGGCTCCGATGAAGCTGATGGAGCTGGAGATCTCTTTTTTGACTTGGATGATTTAGACTTGGCACTGGGAGAAGAATCCAAGACCTCTTCGAAAGAGGGTTTCAAGAGTCCCTTTAGGATCAACTTATACTTTCTCTCTTGGAGCACCCTGGGACTGAATGCATGGCAAAAGCTGCAGGACTCCTGCAGATGAATGGCTCCCAGGCAATAGACACAAATAGAATGCCCATCGGTGATGGTCGTTTTGTACCCACATTTAGAGCACTTTTTGAAACCGGAAAGTTTGTGCTCTTTGGAATCTTTAGACATATTCACAAGAACCACCATCAACGTGAACTAAGAGAAAATCTGACAGGAAAAACTCAGACACTCAACACCACAAAAATGCGGGAATCGGTCAAAGTTGAAACAGTACACGCACTCTAGAGAGACACACGGAGACCAACTATGTCAAAAAAACTCTAACTAAAACAGTTAATGATTACAAGAGTTGGAGAACCAAAAATCAAGCCTCTAACTTAAATGGTTTGACAAACAGAAGGACAAAAGGACTAGGACCACTAACTGAAACGGGCCTAGCCCGAGGGAACAGTTATCGGGATACCACAAAACAAACACACTACCAAAATGCTAAACACCACTAAGGATAATAGCTATGAAAATAGCTTTTTGTTTCAGAACAATAATTTTTTCTTAAGACAAGAAAAAGGTACTTAGCCACAGCCAAGAGCGAGACCACGCCCGAGCTACACGAGCGGCAAATGAGATCTGGGGATATGGAGCAGTGCACAATGGGATACCTGCCTAGCCCAGCCAATAGAAGACTTCAAGCTAGAAAAGTTTGGCTGAGTGTGAGCAGATATTCGACTCCGAACCCACGGGTAAGAATGTAGGCGAGATAGGACTACATAACATCCTAAGATTTTCCTCTGTACCAGAGAAAGGTGAAGGAACTGACTGTTAATTTTATGAAAGTACATATAACCAACTGGACAGGTGTACCATAACAGGAATTGTTAACTAAAAGAGCACATCATGTGGATGTTCCAAACCAGGCTATGGCAAAGCAGCAAAGACCTACATTAGTAAAGATGCAATCATATCAGCAGAGTGTGTTATTCCTGACAAAACTGTGGTAGAAAGGAGAAGTATTAAAATTGGAGAAAGAGTACTTGGGGAAAAAATTACTGCACTTTCAGTAAGAGATAACATTTACCTCTGCAACCAGGGAATGTCAACAGGCAGGTGTGAGACACAAGCTGCTGTATCTATCTGTCTTCATAACATGTTTTTGCCTGGATGGTTAAAGACATTGTTTGATGCAGAACAGGCTAAGGTAGAAATACTTTTAATCCAACAAAACGCGATGCAGCAAGTAGACGGGGGCTCTGCTTCTCATTCTTCTGACAACAAAGCCCGTAGAGAGACTGTGCTAGTGAAACCTTTTCTATTGTAGATAAGTAAGAAATTTTACAGGAAGAAAAAACACAGGAGCTGATTAGAATAACTGAACCACAGACTGGTTTTGGGAGATGGAGAGGCTTGGGATTAAGGCCTGTATATATGAGAGATTATAAAGCATCAATTTCACTGGATATCAAGATAGACGTGAAATACAGCTTGAAAGCAAAAGTTGCTAAGAAAGTCAGAAATTGTGTTGACTTCACTTGTGGTAAATATTTTACAGTTCACCTACACTGTTAATGTTTTGAAGGATACTGAAGGGAATGAAGAAAAAACTAAGTAAAACATTTTTTGTTCTTATCTGCATAGGAATGTCAATGTAAACTACATTCTATATTGTAAAGCAGCTGTGCACAGTGTGCAGTCTGGAATACTTTAAATGAGAAGAGAGGAAGTACTGCCAGTGACTGTTAAAAGTATTAAATCAAGTACTTTTATTTAGTTGAAAAACATATGGACTATACAATGTAATAAGATGTGAAAGGCTTGACAAAAGTAAGTTAAAGTTAATATAACTTTATCTTGGGCTGGTGGGTGAGATGAGAAGCACCACCTGCATAAAACTGTACTGATCATGTGTGCAGAATTAAGACATTTCCCTTGTTTTACAGGGGTAGATGTCTAGTTTAATGTCAATTGTTTAAGATACAGGCAAGACCTTTAAGTGGACAGGCTTGAATAAAACAATGATAAAAGCAGGCAAATGGTAAGTTTCTTGCATCTGTAAATCTTTTAGTTTTTTCCACACTAACATTATCAGTGAGACACTTCTGCAGGTGCATGCAGTTATAGCCAGGGGAAGTCTGTACATAGAGTTCTAAGTGAAATTTACAAAGATTCTTTCAGGCATCTGCAGAGTTGTTAGCTGCTTCTCTCATTCTTAACTGCTTTTACTTGGAGACCAGCTGTCTGTAGGTGCAAGCAATAAATCTGGACATTCTGAGCACTTTTTGCTGACAGAAATGTAAAATTTCAAAGGTAAAGTGGCAAGCAGGTTAGTAACAAATGTTTGAAATTGTGGAAAGTGAATAAGTAGTAGCAGCTAACCTTCCTAGCAGCATTAATATGTTAATACATTTTTACAAAACCATACACACTTTAAAACTAACCAGTTCACCTTTTATTAGGACTAAAAGTTAATGTTTACTGAAAACATACTGTACCATGCTGTTTTCTCATCTGGGAGGGGAAAAGACACAATAAAAGAACAGATAACAATAAGTGGAAAACAGGTTGCAACATGCACTTTAGCATGGGTAACCATTTTAGATTATGTAATGCCTGCAGGTGCAGTTGCTTATTTGGGGCAACTCCAATCTGGAGGGGTAAGCTTCATATGTTGAAATTGTACTCAGTTTTGTCCGCTTGTTCCAAGTTAAAACGAGATGTAGGTTATACAAATTTAGTCTTTTTGATGTGTATTTTCATTGAAGTAAAAGAAAACATGGCATATACTCAAATGCAAAGAAGCAACTGCATAAAAGATCAGCCTGGCAAACAGTTTGTGCATGTAAATCAAAAGATGGGAATGTAACTGTACATCTAAAAGAGCTGTCATGTACAATAGGTGGGAGTAATGGCCTATCACAACAGTTAGTCATAGGGTCATAGAATGTTACTAGGCTATTGGCCCTAAGTCCATGTTTAGACAAGTCAGCACCCAAAACCCCTGTCCAGCAGGGCACAGGTAGAATCCCAGGGGTGTATTTTCCGTTTCCAATCCAGTTATCCAGGTTGCGCTTAAAAAGATAATGAGGTACTCTGCTTGACGTAGAGAGGGAGTCTATTCCACATACGGGGAAATCTCTTGGGACAAAAAACTGTCCTACCAACAAGTCCTATTGATGTCATTGACCAGGGTGAGGTTGCGTGTGCAGGTTACTCGAGTGGAGCTTGACTTGCAGATATGCAGGAGTCTCATCAAGGAGGGGGGTGGTGGCTGAGACTGCTTTGCATGACAGACAGAGGTCACCTGTGAGGAGTCTGTATGAAACTGAGTGGAGGGACAGGGCTTTTAGTCTATCTTTGTAGAGTAGATGTTTGAGGCCCTGAATTTTCCTGGTGAGGAAGCTCTGTGGTCTCTCCAGCTGCTGCATGTGCTTTGCGATATACACGCTGAAGGGGGCATTGTACTCAACTGGATTTATAAAGGAAGAATACAAGGATGTTATGACCTTGTCCTTGGATGACATACCCTTACTTATGAGGTGGGTCATGCAGAAAGCTTTCCATACAACAGAAGCAATATAGTGGTCAAAAGTCAGGTTGCTATCAACCTGGGTGCCTAAATCTCTCAACTGACTGCGTGCTTAGGACTTTACTAATGCGATAATATGTGGAAATGTCACTCTCCCCAAAGGGGATTACACATTTTTTGGCATTCAACTTGAGGCCATGTTTCTGGCACCAGTCATTTGTTTGGGTGAGACCCTCATGCAGGAAGCCCACATCACTTGGGGAATTGATGACCGCACCCAGCTTGCAATCATCTGCAAACTTGGTCAGCCGTAGCCCGCTGGTTTTGGCCTGCACCCCAGAGAAATATATCCTGTATAACAGAGGCCCCAAGAACAATCCCTGGGGTATGCTGCTCATTACAGGTTGAGGCGGCTCCCCCTATTTTGATTAGGTGGGTTCTCACAGTAAGCCAGTTTGCTACCCATCTGGTAACATATGGATTGATACCTAGTTGAGCAAGTTTATCTATTATGCCAGAGTTGGGAATTGTGTCGATGGCTTAGGCCAGGTTATGGTAGGTAGTGTGCAGTCTTCTCCTAGTCCATGGGTTTGGTGACTGTCTCAAAGAAGTCAACCAGATTTAACAGACATGACCTTTCCTTGACAAAGCCAAACTGTGTGGGGTTGAGTGTTTGGAGGTTGCCAATGTCCCCTGTTAATGAGGTCCATGAGAATCCGTTCCATGGCCTTGCAGATCAGGCTAGTTATGCTGATGGGACTATAATTTCCCAGATCAGTGGACGCTCCACCTTTGTGTAAAGGGATGACAGTGGCTGCCCTCCACTCGGCTGGGACAAAGCCGGTACTCAGGCTTTGGCTGAATAGGGTGCCTAGTGGTGCTGCAAGGTCATGCCCAAGCTCATATAGGATGCAGCCTGGGATGTTATTGGGTCCCATGGAGGCTGTATTTTTTGCCTTTGAGATGGCAGTGATTACCTGTTCCCTAGAGATAAGGGGAAGGGGGCAGGTACTGGGGATGTCCTGATATACTGATGGGGGGAACAGAGGGATGAAGTTTTCGGTGAATCTATCAGCCAGTAGGTTGGCTATATCTACAGCATTTGTGTATGTGGTGTCCTTGACCACCAGTTCTGAACAGATCTGCGTGCTTCCTTTGAGACTGCGGATATATGTGAAAAAGGCCTTATGATAGTCTCTAGTCTGCCCATATTATCAAGAAATGTAAGTGGCCTTACAGGTACACACAAAAAGCAAGAGTACTGAATTAAATTAAAAATATATATATATGGTGCAATAGCAACACTGCAGGAGATGTTTTTGATAGAAATGTGGACGTGGATCTGACAAAAACGATTTCAGGATGGACATTCAGCGGAACATCAGGGACAAAGGAAAAGCAGAGCAATAATACTGATTTCTACTGGTGCTCCAATGGTGAGAGAAAAGGAAAATAGACAATGATAGATTTGTGGTAATAGGGAGCTACTGGCAAATGAGGAGGATTACAATGGCATGCATTTGATTTGTTCCACTAAAAACTGCTATTATGGTGCTTAGGAAAATTTTCATAGGTTCAAAGGTGTGCATTAGGCTAACTACCACAAGAGCCTAGCTACGCATCCCAAATCTCTGAAGTTCTGATACCCCTGAAAAGTGTAAGCAGCGGCCTGGGACATGACCTATTTACACCCTGCCTGTGTACATTAGAAACATGCCCAGGGATTAATTTCCTGTTCTGCATCCAACTGTCCAAGCTGCACTTGAATTGGGTTAGGGAGGAAAAATGATCAGTAAACAGGTTTCAAATCCTGCATCACCTGTACTGTTTATCTGAACTCGCTTCTTTTCTTATGCCACAGAGACTGGGGATTGTTAAAGTGAATAAGCTTTCAGCAGAGACTACTACTTACGGGTGGGGATTCAAACTTGATTTGTAATAGTAATGTTGTAGAAGGGGACCTAGAAGGGAAAGTATAATAGAGTGGACTACTTAAGAAACATAGGGGCATAGTTGGTATGGAAGATATAGAATCAGCAGTACCAGACAAGATTAAACCCAGCTCTTGCCTGAAAAAAAAAAACAAGCCACCCTAGTTCACCCCTGGTATAAACAGGTTATACAACTAAAAAAAGAAACTATATCCAAAAATAAGTTTGAACAGGCTCATAGGTTCATAGGTTCATACTAGGCTATCTGCCCAAGGGCATTTATAAGCCTAGCCCATAGTTATGTGGCTTTCACCACCCCTTTAGTTTGAATAAAAACTATGCCTATCATTTTTCTGTGCCTCTGTCAAGCAGCGACACTGAAGTAATCCCTGGGGTATATCTGCGATCTCCCATCCATTGGTCAAGATTCCTCTTGAACAAGGCCAGCGAGGTGCTCTGCCTCACATGTACCGGGATTTTGTTCCACAGCATAGGGAGTCTCTGGGTGATGAATCTGTCCCTCCAGCACGTTCTATTTATAACCGTGTCAAGGTTTAAGTCTCCGCCCTGTGGTTCTGAGGGATCTAGATTTTTGAGGTGAAGCATATTCATCAAATCTGGGTTTGACATGGCCTTATATGTCAGGCACAGGTCACCTCTGAGCAAGCGGTATGAGACTGAATAGAGCTGGAGTTCTTTCAGTCGGGCAGCATAAGACAGATTTTGAGACCCTTTATCCTTTTGGTGAGGAACTTTTGGGGCCTTTCAAGCTGCAGCAGGTGTCTGGTCAGATACATTCGAACGGGCATTGTACTCAATCATAGGTCTAATGAGTGATGAGTACAGGGGACGATGACCTCCCTTGATCTAGATGTGAATCCCTTCATGATCAGGTGGGCGATATAGAAGGTTTTCCTAACTACTTTAGCAACATGAGTGTCAAACGAAAGGCTACTGTCAACTTGGGTCCCCAGATCCCTGATGACTTTTTCTGTGCTCAGTGGATTGCCACCTATATGGTAGCTAGGGGTAACCTTGTTTTTCCCGAAGTGTATGACTATGCATTTTTTGGCGTTTAACTTCAGGCCATGGCTCTGGCACCAGTTATCCGTTTCTGTGAGGCCCTTCTGGAGGATATCTGTCAGATGTGTTTTCGACTATGGCGCCCAGTTTGCAGTCATCTGCAAACTTTGTCAGCCATAACCCTCCTGTGTTTGCTTGTACTTCAGAAAAGTAGATGCCGAACAAGAGTGGACCCAGGACTGAGCCCTGTGGGACACCACTTGTGACAGGCTTTGAGTCTGACATGGCTCCAGCAACTCTGACCCTGTGGGTTCTGTCACTTAGCCAGTTTGCAACCCATCTTGTGATGTATGGGTTTACATTCAAGCTGATGAGTTTTTCGATGATACCCGAGTGGGGTATTGTGTCGAAGGCCTTTGCCAGGTCGAGGTAGGCTGTACGGACTGCCTTTCCCTCATCAATGGCCTTGGTGACTGTCTCGAAAAAGTCAACCAAGTTTAAGAGGCAGGATCTGCCTTTGACAAAGCCAAACTGGGTTGGATCCAAAGTCTGCAAGTTCCCTATGTCTTTATTTATGAGTTCCATTATGATCCTCTCCATGGCTTTGCAGATAAGGCTTGTCAAGCTAATGGGGCGGTAATTTCCAGGGTCTGTGGAGGCACCGCCCTTAAGAAGTGGGACCACAGTCGCCGCGCCACTCCTTGGGTACGTATCCTGAGGTGAGGCTAAGATTAAACAGCTGTCCTAACTGTGGGTTTAATTCCACGTTGAGTTCATGAAGCACACAGCTGGGGACACCATCCGGTCCCATGGATGCTGTGCTTTTTGCCTTAGTGAGGGCAGTTCTCACCTGGGCGTTGGAGATGTTTGGGGGGCTACAATCCCTGGAATAGATATCTCTCCTTTGGGGAGGGGGAGAAGTTTGCACTGAACCTGTCAGCCAATATTTTAGCAATGTGTGTAGGTTCAGTAATTTTCACATCACTTTGAACTAATTCTGAGCATATCTGGGAGTTTCCTCCTAGGTTTCTAACATAGCTAAAGAAGGCCTTATGATTGTCTTTAGAGTCCTTGGCGATTTTTCTCTCAAAATTTGCCTTGGATGATTTTATGAGAGCTCTTAGTTTTTTACTTATAATGATCAAAGGTGTCTTACCTTTCAAGGATTTTGCTCTATCTTGTAGTAGCTTCCTCCTTTTGTTGTAAAGCTTGTTTATGGCTGGGGTCCATCAGACTGGACGCTTGCCTTTGGTACAGAGAGTCTTAGTTTTGTTTGGGATTGCCTGATCCATGCAGTCCTGTTGGTGCTGGTAGAAGGCATTTGTAAGTGATTCAGTGGTTTGAGTAATATTTACCACTGGCTCAGGGGCCTTAAAGGAGACCACACTATTTTTTATAAGTGTGAAATCGGCTGTTGAGAAGTGTTTCACTGTGGTCTTTTTTGTTTCAGGTGGGGGCAGGATGAGGACCTCCAGCGAGATTAGTTTATGATCTGATCTCACCAGTGAGGGGTATACTTCCGGTGTTGAACATTTTGATCCCATGTTTGTGATGATGAGATCAAGTATGTTTTCTCCTCTTGTGGGGATGGTGACTAGTTGTTCCATGGCATTTGAGTTTATGAACTCCAGGAATCTTTGGGTTAGAGTGTTCGGGCTTGAGTAGTGTTCCCAGTCTATATTAGGGTAGTTGAAGTCACCTAGTATGATGGTGTTTGGAGATATATTTATCCCCTCCAATGTTTTCAGGAAGGCCATGTGAGGTTCCTGAGTTTGAGAGGGTGGCCTGTAACATGCTACAAATTGCAGAGCAGTCTTGCCTACGGTTAATTGCACCTGGATGGTCTCTGATGCATCGTGCGTTGCCACCAACCTTGAGGTGTGGGTGTCCTTTATGAATATGGACACCCCCCCTCCTTTCTTTGTGTTGTCCGGATTTTGGGGCCGGAACGCATGATATGAGGTGAAACCTGTTAGTGCTGGGGTGCTCTCAGGAGCCTTGAACCAGGTTTCTGTCACAGCACAGACATTGATGTTCTCCATATTGAGAAGGGCCTCGAGTGCGTGCATCTTGAGATTGAGACTTCTGGCATTGAGCAGCATTACCCTTAGTTTTTTCCTTTTGGTGTTCTAGGGTGGTAGGTTTAGAATTTGAGCCTTGCCTAAAAAGGCACTATGGGGTGGCAAGAGCCTTTGCCAATATCCGGAAGCCCAGGGGTGACAGGTGCAAGCCGTCCCTTGCGAAGCAGAGTGGCTTGTCCAGCATGTCATCCCAGGCAGACAGACATTGGATCCCCTTTGAATGACACCAGAATTTATGCCAATTATTAAAGCTGATCATCTTATCACTGTATTGTGGCATCATTCTAGGTGAAGGTAGGATACTGCTCAAGGTCAGGGTCATACCTGCCTGGGCTACATAATCAGAGAGCTCCTCGATGTCCCTTTTCATGTAGTCCAAGGAGGTACATCTCAGGTCGTTGACACCAGCGTGGACAATGAGTCGTACTTGTACCTGCTGTTGAGAGACCTGAGTGCTTGCGTTATGTGGCGGATTCTAGCCCCCAACAGGCAGCTTACTGTGACCTTCTCCTTACTCAGTCTGGTGAGCGGGACGTCAGTGTGTCTGACTATGGAATCACCAATGACAAGTGTGTCTGGCATTTTGTTTGGCCTTAAGGGCTGTGACTGTTTGACACTCTGACTGTGTGGTCTGTGTGTTGCATGTGCTGGGTCATGAGGTGGTAGTTGTTTGGGTGTCTGCTTTGGTGGCCTCTGCTGTTTTGGTAAATTTTTGATCAGAGCCTCCGAGTATGTCTTTGTGTGAGTATGTGTATGATTTGAAGTTGTGATGGTACCATGTGTGACTAGGTATGTATTGTGTGTGGTTACCTTCTCCTCCTGTTTGGTCTTGCCAGTCCTATGTTGAGAGAGCTCAGCCTCCAGTTTGGCCGTATAGTTGCATCTCGCATGTATTTGTGTTTTGTGGGAGAAGGAGAGGATTGTTCAGGTACATGAGGCAATTGTAACATTGCCTCAATATTCCCAGGTTCACCAGTTGAGCTGGAGAGGACACTAGCAACTGATCCCTCGACATACTAGAAGTAGTAGATAAAGAGACTTTCAAAGGACTCCGGGGGAAGTGGGTTTTAGGCTGATGGGGTACTATCTATAATAAGAGTGCTTTATCAAGGTGCAAGTACTGTAGGAGTAAGTGCCAGGCTTTACAGATAGAGAATAGTCTACTTGGGAATCAAGTAGAGATGAACTTTTCAGTTATAGGATATGCTGGTTAGATCAGCAGTACAGCTCGAGGAAGGTAGTTCTAAGGGAAAATTTGAAGAGTGGAATTTAGATGGCCCGAATAGTTTAACCTTGTTTAACCGCCGCTGCTCTTGGGTGCAACAGTGGCAACTCAGCTAACGCTGCGTTTAGCGTGTTTTATAGCAGGGGCTGAAGGGAGCTAGGAATTGGCCCAAACGACCAATGGACTACTAGTTTCTGGCTGAAACTTCACCAAATCAGACAAAAGGCGCTCAGTGCTTCCCACTCCCACTGGTAAGCAAAGAAACTTCCCTCCTTCCTAATAAGGCAATGGATCAGTAACAGGAACTAAAATAAGCCCAGGGATCAGCAACTCTGAAACTGGACTACTCTAGTTCAGTAAGGCGGAAAACAAGAGATTTTTTGTTTTATTACAGAGATAAGGAAAAAAAAACAGACAGTAAATGCTATAAATGCTGTAAATCGGCTAGCGCACTTTAGTGTGTAGCCTACAGAAACAATTTGCAACAATTAGTAACTTAAAGTGCAATAAACAGTGTAAAATGCAGAAATCACTTAAAGTAGCAGTAAAACAGGCGAAATGCAGTCGCTAGCTTAATAACAGTGGGAAAGCCACAAAAATACTTATATCTGGTAGAAAGTCACTCTTTTAGCTCTCTGCTGCTTGGATCACTCTGCAGGCCACCATGAGGATCTGTGCTGAGTTGGTACAAGCTGGAAAACGCGTGTTTAGCGTGTTTTATAGCAGGGGGCTGAAAGGAGCTAGGAATTGGCCCAAAACGACCAATGGACTACTAGTTTCTGGCTGTAACTTCACCAATTCGGACAAAAAGGCTGCTCAGTGCTTCCCACTCCCACTGGTAAGCAAAGAAACTTCCCTCCTTCCTAATAAGGCAATGGATCAGTAACAGGAACTAAAAACAAAGCCCAGGGATCAGCAACTCTGAAACTGGACTACTCTAGTTCAGTAAGGTGGGAAAATAAGATTTTTTTTTTGTTTTTTTGTTTTTTTACAGAGACAAGGAAAAAAACAGACAAAATGCTATAAATGCTTTTAAGCGGTTAGCACACTTGAGTGTGTTAGCCTACAGGTAAAATTAAGCAACAAATAACTTTTTAAGAGTGCAAAACAGTTAATCAACACAAAAACAGTTTAAATAGAATGCAGAGCTGTATAAACAGGCTAAGATGCAGTCGCTAAGCAGTAAATATTCAAAAAGCCAGAAAAAATACTTAAATCAGTTATAGCAAATACAGTTATAACAAATGTTCTGAAATATACTGTATATTTCCAATATGTTTGAGAAGGACAGTCAGAACACAAGAAGGTTCAGGCGAAAAAGAAAAAAAAAGTTTTGTTTTACTTTTTGAAAAGGGAAAAAGGAGGGACAGAAGGCCTTATCAAATGTTCTCTCTGTATTAAGAAGAATGAGCTAATGACACTAGACTGGGAGGTGTGTCACAGTAGGGGCGGGCAACTGCAAAGCCACCAAGTATAAGAGCAAGACACCAACAGGGAGCGAGGGTGGGACAAAATAGCCTAAGACAGCAAGCACTACAGAGTCAAATGAAAGTTTTTAAACAGATAAGGATTTGTGAAGATTCTGAATAGACAAAGTGCTTTATATATATTAAATTATAAAAACAGTAATCTGTAAAAATAATCAAAAGATACTTATATGTTGTAGCTCAGTTGCGGTCAAACAACTTCTCCAGCCTGCACTGTGTGCAAAGACAGAGACCCTACCAAAGTTAGGGCAAGACCAGAACAACAACTTTTTTTTTACAAGAACACAAAAGAACCAGCCCCCACTAGCCAAGAGATAGTTACACAGAGTAAATGTTTCAGTTTATACAATAGCCTAAGACAGCAAGCACTACAGAGTCAAATGAAAGTTTTTAAACAGATAAGGATTTGTGAAGATTCTGAATAGACAAAGTGCTTTATATATATTAAATTATATAAACAGTAATCTGTAAAAATAATCAAAAGATACTTATATTTTGTAGCTCAGTTGCGGTCAAACAACTTCTCCAGCCAAAATCCCTCACTAGTCTAAACAAAATCAGAGATCTGGTCAAGTTCTTCCAAGTGTATTATGAAGCAAAAATAGCCCCCCTAGCCAAGGAAAATCAACAAAGCATTTTTAACTATTTCCAAAATCTTAAGGGGAGTATCCATCTATACACAGAACTGATTGTGGATGGCAACACCTATACTCAGAGGAAATGGCCAATCTGCTAGCTGACAGATTTCACCACCCCCTGTCCCCACCAGTAGCCCCCCAAAATATATCTACTATCATTCCTCAGCCTATTATCACAAGACAGAAGGTAATCTCTGATCTCTAAGGCTAAAACCATGTCACCAATGGGCCTCAACAACATCCCAGGTGCCCTTTTAAATAACTTAAAACATGACCTAGCAGACCCACTTGGATCTCTATGTTCTGGCAGAAAGGAGGACAGCAATAGTCATCCCTCTGCACAAGGAGGGACCACCAACCAACCCAAGAATTATAGACCCATAAGCCTGACTAAACATTTGTAAATGCGTGGAAAGAATCATCATGGACTTTATCAACAAGGACATAGGTAACCACTAGACTTTGGACCCATCTCAGTTCAGATTCCTTAAGGGTCAAATCATATTTGTTAAATCTGGCTGACTTCTTTGAGAAGGTCACCAAGGTCATGGACGAGGGAAAGACTGCATATCGCCTACCATGACCTGGCCAATGGATTTGACAATTCCCCACCCAGGTATTCTACAGAAACTCTCTCAACTGGGCATAGACCCACTAGATAGTTAGCAAATGGGCTCACCGACAGGACACAGTCATAGTTGGAGAATTCACTTGTAGTAACAGGCCAGTCGCCAGTGTCATACCACAGGGTTTTGTACTAGGCCCTCTCCTGTACAGTATTTCTCAGAAGTCAAGGCAAATACAGACAGCCTTTGATCAAGTCTGCAATGACTGCAAACAGGGGGCAATCACGGATTCCCTGAATGATACTGAGATACTGCAGACAGGCTTAATGCAGACAAATGATTACTGCCACAGGCATGGACTGAAACTAAATGCAATAAATTCAAGCAAATACCCCAGCTAACTTTAATATAGACAAAATCCCCGTAAGAGTAGACCCAGTGGTACATGATCTGGGTAATCATGTTGACAGTAATTTGTACGTTGACCAACATATGTCCACAGTGGCACAACTCACAAGAGCATGGTATCCAGGCCAAAAGACAATTCCATTGCACTCAGCCCTCATCAGAACAACAATCGAGTACAATGCACCCTTTTGCATGTACCTCACCAGACATCTGCAAAAGCTGGAGCGACCCCCCCCCCCCCCGAGGTTTCTCACCATGAAGACACTCTCTCCTACAAACTACTAAGGGGCGATCTACGTCTGGCCTACAAGGCAGTCTCTGATCTGGATCTGACGGAAATGTTACACATTCATAAATCAAACCACGAGGGTCACTCATTCCAAGGATCTTAAGCTAGCCTCTGACATAAGTAAATCATGTTGGATTGACGGACAAGTCTGTCAGACTAACCCTTCTCTGGAACAAGCTTCCTATTCATGAAGAGCAAAGCCCTTCTATGACCCTCTTCAAACGTAACCTAGAACAATGGATGGGTGAGCATTAAATTTACTCCTGGGGTGGTACCCATGTTCCTCATGGACAGAGGCAGTTGGTAATAGATACCATAGCATAGGCTCATACCTCAGTGAACTTTTTTCACCCAGCTATTGAAAGATGGGAAACTTGGGTTAAACATGGCTAGGCTTGTAAGGACTCTTTGGGCAGTTAGACTAATAATCTCCTATGAATCTATAAGATATGCATTCAGTAGTAGGAATTCAGACAGAATATACATATTATTCTCCAAGGTGCAATGACTTGGCTAGACTACATAGAAATTATATTTCACCGGAGAATGTGCATTTAACCGAAAGCTTTGAAACAGATATAATAATTATTTCAGATCATGCAGAAAAAAAGCAACAAAGATGCAAGATAATATAATAAAAATGATACACTGGCACTTACCTATTTAAAAAGAGAGGAATTTAAGGGAGGAAAAGTCGAAATTAATCAAGAGTTATTACAAAAGTAGAATTTTTTTTTTTTTTTTTTTTTTTTAGAAGGGACAGCTAGTGATTTGGATAACATGAAAATTAAATTTAAAACAGGGTTGAAATAAAAAAGAAAGTGACATGGGAAATTAGTAGTAGGAATTTAGAGGGACGGACAAAGATTAAAGCATTGCTGAAAAATAGGAATTTCACATAAGAGGAGGAGCAACTTCACAGTACTAAAGGGAAAATAAGGAAGTATTTACATAATATGCGCATACAGTTTAGAAAGGTTGCTATTCAATGACTTTTTTTTTGCTAACTTCAGAGCAAAACATTTGTTTAGCACGACTTAAGCAACAGAAGGTAGAAAGGGTTTTTGCCACACTTGGGGGAGCCTTTGCAAGATATATAATCAGAGTTCTTATACAGGCATTAATTATACTCAGAACATTTATGAAAATGTGTTTAAAGCAGAGAAATGTGGAAAGCAAGGAAAGTCAATACTGGAAATATTGACGGAAGACTTCATTATGCCAAAGTTAGAGGAAGAGGAAACTCAATTAATAGTTTATAGGAAGGAGGGGATAAAAATGGTGATATATAATCAACAAGGAAGTCTCCAGGAAGAGAAATGGAATTCTTGTGGAAGTTTAGAACTTAGGGAAGGAAGTGATAAAGATGTGCAAGGTTTTGTTTGACAGTATTTAAAAGGAGTTCTAGCATCTTAGAAGAAAGCTGTGCAGCTGTATTACCGAAAGAGAGTAAAGACCCTTCAGGCCTAGCTTCGTATAGACTGATTTCAATTTTAATTTGTCTATGCTCGTGAAAAGAATGGAAAAGGTGTTGCCAACACTGACAAATACGGATCACTATATTTTTTTTGGGGGGGGGGGGCAGCGGCGAATATTTGACAGCATTAGTACCCTGCTGTTGTTAGTGGGTCTCGATGCAGAGAAAGCATATGATAGTCAGCTGATATTTTATTAGACCAATGGAAGCATTTGCATTCCCTGAAAGTGTAATAGGCTAAATGAGGTGAATATATATGAAGGGTCAGAGGCAAGAATTAAGTTGGGAAGGTTATTTTCTGACAAGCTGTGTTTGAACCAGGGAACTAGGCAAGGGTGTCCTCTTTGCCCTTCCTTAATTTCTTTGCCATGTGGCTCCAAACAAAGAAAATAGACTCACAAATTCAAGGATGTAACTGGTATGTAAATCAAGAAAAGTTAGCTTCATTTGCAGATCACTTTGTACTCGATAAAACCAGAAAAGAACAGTTCAGTACTATACAACATTTTCAGACAGTTTTAAACTCTTTTCAGGATACAAAATTAATGAAGACAAAACAGACTATAGCAGTAAGGTATGTACTAACATATGAACTGGTCCAGCAATACCAACATTTACGGGGACACTAAGATGAAGTATTCAGATGTACGGATGAAAAAGGATTCTGTTATGGTAGCCAAGGATAAGTGGGAAGACGCTACACAAAACCTACTACAAAAACTGAAAAGAAAAGCTCGATTATGGACATGGACAGTAAGATGCAAGCAATGAAAATATTTTGTCATTTTAGTTTTATATAAAGGTCAGGCATATTTTTATTAACCAGAGAAGTTGTAGAAAAAGAGTTGGAGTTTATTTTGGAAGGGCAAAGATTAAGTGGAATAAGTTGATCCTTCCCATAAAGCAAATTTGTGATTTGAATAGATATTTCAGAGCTACACAATGAAGGCTCATTTATATAACACAAGCAGAAAATTATACAAGAGTGGAAAGGAATGATAATGATGAAACACAGGGGAAGTTAGAGAAAGGAGTAGGATTTTTGAAACAGTCCCTTAAGTAGAATATAAATATACTGTATATGACTGTTAACTGTATTGTAAGAGCTAAACTGCTACAGACATGGAGAAAGATTTTCTCAATAGGGATGAATGTACGCAGAGGTACAGAAAATATTGAAGAGGGGTCTGGAATTTACTTGAGAAAATTTACAAGGGGAACCAAAATACTTGAAACAAATAACTAGAGGGGGAAAGGTACTACAGATTTACAAGACCAAACAGAAGTTTGGAATGCAGGCTAAACACTGACTTCCTTACTAGGGATTGATAAGATATAGGCAAAGACAAAAGGTACAGAGGAGTGCTAAGTGAAAGACCAGCTTTGACAGTTTGTCCAGAACAGAAGCTGCTGTTCAGGAAAAAAAAAAAAAAGGATAATTATAGTAGGGTACATAAATATCACAGTATACTATAAGAACTGATCAGAGAAGGTTATAACAAATTGTGACAACAGACTGGAAAGACAATTTTGAATGGGGCAATGGGAGGATACTGTACGTCTCCCAAGTATGCAACAAAGGCCAACATTTATACTTAGAAGTGTTTCCATTAGTATTTTTTAACCCAAGCGTACTTCTGAGAATTTTTCCTGAGGTAGGTAACAAATGTTGGGTGTGTGATGTGAGAGAGAGAGATAACCGAGAATGTGATTTTTGGAAGTATAACAAGTAAGCAGATTTTAAAAATTCCATACAGAGTACTAATCAGAAATGCTGGGGGAGCAAATGGCTTTAAATAAGGAAATTATTCTGCTCATTTGTGCATTGAGCAACACTGCGCACTACCGATCAATTGTGCGTCAAAGCCGAACAGTTAAATTCAACAAATTTTCCCTTAAAACCCAGGCAGAGATATCCATTCGTCAAGCTCCTCTGATTATTTCTGGAAAGCCACACCTGGTGACAACAGTTCAATCTAGCATTATGGACAGTTCGACTACCCTTGTTTCTCCTGCCAACGTTGTTGACTTGGGTCTCTTGAGGCAATGTAGCAATTGCCTCATGGACACAGACAACCCTCTACTAATACAACAGTCTAGTACAGAGTGCAAGAGCTGCATCTCCACCAAGAATCTAGAACCCATGCTCTCTCTCTCTCAACAGTAACACGGCGAAGGTTGTCAACTCACCCACCACTACACATTCACACAGTACGACTGCTCATACACACACTACTTATACACATAGTATGCATCAAACACGCAAATCCACATATGCAGAGGTTCCCTCAAAAAACTTACCAAATCATCAGAGACCTCCAAAACACAAGTCTGCTACAGTTAACAGTCTTCCACAACACCCATGACACACAGCAATATCAGTGTTTCATCCACCAAGCCCATAAGGCACAACACTCCAACACCAAGTTTTCTTGTCACTGAAGACTCAATAGTGAGACACACGATGTCCTACTCACAAGGTTGGAAAAGGAGAAAGTTAGTCAGCTGCTTGTCTGGTGCCAGGAATCACCAGGTCACGCAGGAACTCAGGTCTCAGCACCAAGTACCATTATGACTCTTGTCATAGTTCATGTTGGTGTGAATGACCCAAGATGTACTTCACTGGACTATATGAAGAGAGGCATGGTCAAGCTCTGAGTACATGTCCCAGGCAGATATGTCCCTAGCCTTAAGCAGCATACTACCCTCACTTAGAAAGATGCCACAGTATAAAAAAACAAAGATTTCAATAACCGGCTTAAGTTTTTGGTGTCATTCCAAGGGGATCCAGTTCCTGTCTGGTAAGCCATGGTCGACACAGCTCACTGCTTTGCTAGAAACAGTTTTCACCTGACACCCCTAGGCATTCAGCTGTTGGCAAAGGCTCTTGCCTCCTTCACAGTGCCTTTTTTAGGCAAGCAACATCACTGACGTGAAATTAACCAATCAGAACAAAATACGTGTCATGCTGCTAATTGCTAGGAGCTTAAACCAAAAACTGCCCTCCCTGGAAGCACTTCTGTCACTAGAAGACGTAGATGTCTGTGCAGACACAGAAACCTGGTTTAAGGCCTCAGAGTACCCTGGCCCTGCAAGACTACAATGCCTTCCACACCTTTAGACCGCAAAATGAACCCGTGAAAACCAAAGGAGGTGGTGTTTCAATCTGTATTAGAGATAAATTCACTTCAAGTTTAGTTAGACTTGACAACTCCATGGAGTTACTCTAGGTCCAGATTATGGTGGGTAAGACCCCCCCCATTCAAGTCCTAGCCAGTTAAAGATCCCTCTCCACAGGTCACAACACCCACAAAGCCTACAAATTTTACAGAATACACTGGTTATGGGGGATTTCAATTATCTCACCATCAATTGGGAAACCTACTCTAGCACAAACGTTCCCTGATTCTGTGAATTCAAATGCTGTACAGCAAATTCTCCATACCCCAACAAGAGGAACAAACATTCTAGATCTGGCCCTCCCCAACATGTCAAACAGGTTCAATGTTGGACCCTCATTACTTAAAACTGACCAGAAATCAGTCACCTTCAGACTGACACACCAGAACTCATAAGGTGCCACAGGGGGTCAATGCTGGACCCCTTACTGTTTGGTATACACTTCTCAGAAGTTCAGGTCAAAACTAAAGGGTTGTGGCTGACCAAGTCTGCAGATGACTGCAAACTAAGCGCAATCACTGAATCCCCAAATTATGTCAGTATATTCCAGGATGGTCTCACACTGACCAACGACTGGTGTATTAGACACAATCTCAAATTGAATACAAAGAAATGCATCATCATTCCCTTCAGCACAAAATGTCTCTTCACACTATCAAATCAATAACAATACCCTAAGTACCCAAGAAGTTGTAAGGGACCTGGGATCATAGGTTGACTGAGACCTTAACTTCATCCACCACGTGTACACCATTGTAAGGAAAGCTTTCCACATAGCTCACTTGATTAGTAAAGGCATCACCTTGAGAGCAAAAGTTATAACCCTCTATACTCTGCGTTTATCCAGCCCATAATAGAGTACAACACCCCATTTGATATGTACCATACTAAGCACCTGCACTTAATCTGGCTCACAATAGAGTACAATGCCCCATTTGGTATGCATCATGCCAAGCACCTACAGCAATTAGAGAGACAGCAAAGGTTGCTAACAAAGAACAAGGGCCTCCAACATGTGGCAAAATTCCCTGTCACAATACTCCGTATTGTATAGACTTCTCATGGGAGACTTATGCCTGGCCTACAGAGCAATCCAAGACCCAAACCTAACCAACTTACTCCATATCAGAAATTAAATGGGTCTAGGGCTACCCGTTCCAGGGACTTAAATATGGCCTACGACTTAAATAAGACATGCTTGAGGGACACATTCATCTCCCAGTGACTGCCATGTCTTTGGAATAAGGCTACCAAATTCATGTGAAACAGAGCACCTCTATGACAGTGTTAAAGAGGAACCTGGATGAGTGGATGGGGCACCATAAATTCTTAACAGGGACAGCACCCACAACCCTCCTGGACATGGGCTGTCATCACTAAATGCAATCTTGACTATTACCGCTACAGCATTACATTGGGTTGAAACAGCTAGACTTAAAATAACCTCTGCGTTGATAGCTCAGTAATCTTCTATCCTATGAGGTGGGAGACAGGATCAGAATTGTCTAGACACAGTAAGGCCTTACTAAGTTTAAGTCCACTGGCTGCCAAAATAACAATTACTAGAAAATGGAAATCAAAATCTAAACTGTAACTGAAGTACTGAATATTGTAAAAAGACAAAATAAATGGAGCTGGAATATTCTGAAACAGGAAGGAGCAAATTACATAGAAATAAATGGAATTTGTGGAAATGATATGCACAGAATAATGTTCTTGAGGAGGAGGACTGAGGTTTTAGGGAGGACAGGAGCTGAACAATACAAGTAATGCTGGAATGAATAACGACGAGAGAATATATGCAATGTATAATGCATGTAAATGAAAAATGTTAATGTTTTGTGTTTGTGTGTTTTGCTATTAATGTATGTGTATCTATAACTTAAGTGATAATTTAATAAAGGTGTTTAAGTGCAACACCTTTACAAGTAGCAGACTGCGGTGGTGGTGCTGCGATAGCGTTGTCGCCTCACAGTAAGACGTTGTCCTGTTTGATTCCCAGCTAGAGCATCTTCTGTGTGGAGACATGCCTGAATGGGCATACTTTCGTTGAAGGTTGTGCGCCAGGGCCGGCAACTTGGCACATAAAATTCTACTGCCAATCATTAGCGGACCGGAGTTCTGCTGTGGCAACCCCTAACCGGGAAAAGCCGAAAGACACAACAACAACCACCTTTACAAGTAGCCCGAAATAAGCAGCCATCCAAGAAAGGACAGTTAGGATGCCTTACAGCTGCAAAATGCCAAAACAGGGGTTAAACATTTTTTGAAAAACATTGGGGGTGTGTATAATCCAAATGGCAAAGTATTACATTGAAAGTGTTATCCCAATGCAAAAAAATCTTAAAAAATGTTCATATTTTGTGTGAATAAGGATATGATGATAAACATCCTTGATCCCTCACATCTAAAGTTAAAAAAAAGCTTGAGGGAAGAAGGGAAAGAGTTTGGAGAGTTACCATCTTGAACTTTGGATAAATCTAAAACTGGTCTCAAAATTCCTGATTTCCTGGGAAACAGAAAAAAGGCTAGAATATAATCCCTTTCCTCTGATTGGGAGGAACAAGGCTCTATAACATCCTGATGGAGAAATCTGGAATACTTGATGAAACTCAGTGTTCCTGGTTTAAGAGGACTGGAGTGATCCCTGAAGGGACAGAAAGTTCCACTTTCGTTAATATCAGTTTTCTATTATATCCAAAGCCCAGGAGTCTGTGGTTATGTTTCCAAAGGAGGATTTGTTGTAGAAGACATGTCAGACATTATTATTTCTGTTGGAAAACAATAAGAGTAATTTAAAGTCAGATTTTGGCTTGTCTTGTCATTTCTTTTTCGGGAACTTATCAACTTTTTGTTGTGAGGGCTTCTGAGGCTTACAAAAAAATGGTCCAGATTTGGTAGCATAACAGTGTGAGCTGATTAAACCTATTCTATACCACTGGTTTTGGTCATTTTGTTTGGTATCTTGGTGCTTTTGTGGTTTGGTAGCATAACTCCTCTGAAACACGAAAAGGAGAAATACTAGAATAGGAGAAACAGCTGCTTTAACTCCCTGCACAATCTTGCCCTGTTCCTTTATTTTTTAAATCTCAGCAGAGGAATTAACAAGGTAATTTTGTCTGAGTGTCCAGAAGCTGGCTTTCACATCATCAGGAAGAGAATGAAGTTTCAGTCAAGTACATCTTTTAAGAAATGAACCAGTGACAGCGGTTATAGATGAAGCATCAGCTGCATTATACCCACATTTAACAGAATGCCTATCCACCTGAGAGGCAGAGTCCAGTACTACCTGTAAGGAAGACAGCAAGTCTGGTAAATCAGAAACCAATTTGATCACGTTAACTAAAACAAAAGCAAGTAGTGTGCTTGACAGTTGATAGGCCTAAAGCACAAAACGGCCGAGGTGTAAATTTTTTTTTGCAGTACCCGTTTGTGGCCTTGCTATCTTTGTCATTAGGGAAAATGTTAATGGAAGGTAGTAGTTTTGACATGGAGTCTGATTTCACGGAGAAAACTGCAGGAACAGAAAAAAAGATTTTATAAAAGTACTTATGAGATGCAGGCACCTGAGTCTGAAGCCAGAAAAGCTGACAGAAAGTTATCCTGTAAGACTTCTAAAACTAGGAGTATAGCAGAGGGTTTTGGCACCTTCATGTTCAGAGGGTCACAGTACCTTTGTTGTGCATCAGAAATCTGTGCCTTCCTGTTTGAAAATGTTTTTCATCGTATAGTGTTCACAATGGCAACATCTTCAAGTGTGTGTGTGTGTGTGGGGGGGGGGGGGGGCAGATGAATCTGAAGATAAATTAATTTAAGCATAATCAAGGCCCTCCAACTCTAAATCAGAAGAAATCTTTTTCCCCTCACAGGATGACACCTTCCTCTTACTGAGGGGTAGAAGCTGAAAGAGGAAAAAGAAAACTGGTAAGCTTTACCTTTGAACAAACCTTGGGAGAAAACAAACCATTCTTTCTTAACCATCCATAAAAGAAGGAAACTAACAGGAGAAAAGTACAGTTGTGTACACTTAACACAAATGTAGATGTTAGAGTGTATTCACTGTTACAGCCATCACATTTGGGTTATCCCTGCCAGGGTAGCCCTCGGCCAGCCTGAATACCAGAGACTTAGCATGTCTGCTTCAGTTGCAGTCACCTGAGGACTGACTCAGGTTGTCAGTCGTATAAAGGAAGGTAGCCGATGCCATTACACCAGTTTTATCTTGGCCTAACCTGTCAGGAGCCCCCTAATAGGAGGCCAGCTTCAGGTGGAAGAACCCCACCAGTGGAAAATAAATAGCAATATGTCCCTTGTAAGGAAAGGAGAACAACATGGAAGAGAGGTAACAAAAAGGAAAAGGGGGGTGGAGGGAGGGAAACTAGGACTGCAACAGTGAATACACTAGAACATCTACATTTATGGTAAGTGTACACAACTGTACTATGTTCTTCGTGTTTCACTGTTGCAGTCATCACATTTGCGTTGATTCCCAAAGCTGAGGAAATGGGTGGAGGCAGTCAAGGAAGGTAGGGGACTGGGCTAGGATGCCCTGCAAGACTGCAGAGTCAAACCCTGCCCTTGATTCGGAGAAGGGAGGCAGGTGGTAATGCTCGATAAAAGTGTGAACAAATGTCCAGGTAGCAGCCTCCAGGATGTCCCTGGTGGGGACCCCCTCTGAGAAAAGCTGCAGAGGTGGATGCGGCTCTGGTGAAGTGTGTCCTGACCCGCTAACCAGCAATTGATTAGACCTTCTGAAGGGTTTAGTCCTGTCCAGATTGTATCTGAGCTGTCTGTGCATATCTAGAGAGTGCAGAATCCTTCCCCCCTTGTTTTGGGGGTTAGGAAAGAAGGTGAACAAATGAAAGGATTGGTTGACAGCCACACTGGACACCACCTTGGGCATGAAGGATGGATTAGTTCTAAGGGATACCCTGTCTGCATGGAAGACGATGAAGGGTTCCACAGTCATTAGTGCTTGCAGCTCAGAGACTCTTGGATGAAGTGATGGGCAGGGGGAAGGCTGTCTTCCAGGAGAGAAATTTTAGTGCTGCAGAAGAAGCTGGTTCGAAAGGAGACAGGGTGAGCTTTTCCAAGATGAAGTTAAGGTCGCAAGCTGGTGTTGGTACCCTTCTGGGGAGCCGCAAGTTGCCAGCCCCACTGAGGAACTGTTTAATCAGAGGGTGTGAGAAAAGAGGCTGCTCAGTGGGGAAGCAAGCAGAAACTGCAGAGGCATGAATTTTTAGAGGGGGAAAAGAAAGACCATTGTGTAGTAGGTCAGCTAAGTAATCCAGGATGAGAAGGCTGGAGGGCTGTGTCGTATTGGCCCCCTTAGCTTGGATCCAGGTGCAGAACCTTTTACATTTATCTGCATAAGACTTTCTGGTGCTAGGACGCCTGGCCTCTTGACAACATCCAGAACCTGTTTACTGAGGATGGCAGATTGGTCAGGGGTTAGGGAATAATCCAAGCTGCCATGTAATTCCCCTTCCCCCTGGGTTAGGAGGTTTGGAATATGAGAAATATTCCATGGAAGCCGCGGGGACAGGCTGCACAGCAAGGGGTACCAGTGCTGTCTGGGCCAGTCTGGAGCTATGAGAATGGTCCTTGGTTTTTCCCTCCCTTATTTTGAGCAGTACCCTGGGGATGAGAGGCAGGGGAGGGAAAGCACAGACAGAGAGGTTTACCCAGGGGAAAGACAGGGCATCTGCTTTGCAAGCCATGCAGTGATGCTCCCTGGTGCAGAATTTGTTGAGCTGATGGTTGGTGTGGAAGCCAAAGAAGTCGACCTCCGGTGTTCCCCATCCCTGAGTTATTAGGAAGACAGTACTTCTGTTGAGCTGCCACTCATGTGGATCCAAAAGCTTTCTGCTTAATTGGTCTGCCAGGGAGTTGAGAGAGCCTGGAAAGTATTGTGCTAACAGGTGAAGTTGCATGGAGGAGGCTGAGAGCCAAAGGGTCATGGCTAGTCTGCACAGCAGGTAGGAGTAAGTTCTTCCCTGCCTGCTGATGTATGACATCACAGTGGTGTTGTCTGTTTTGATCAGGAGAACCCCTGGAGAGAGAGAAGGGGTTTGAAAGCTATCAAGGTCTGCTGCACAGCCATCATCTCTTTTGACTGATGTGCAAGGGGATTTGCTGTGTGCTCCATAGGCCCTGAATGCACCGGGTGTGCACCCTAAGCGTACTCAGAGTCTGTGGTGAGGGTCTGGGCTGCATGGTGTGGGAAGAAGGGCAGTCCCTTGTTGTGGGAGCAGGCTGCTGCCCACCAAAAAAATTCCTTCCTCAGGCAAGGAATGATAGGTTAGAAGAGTTTCCAGATATTGAGAGAGTTGACACCAAAGGCTCTTTAGGTACCACTGAAGTTTCCCCATATGCAATCTGGCATATGGAATGAGGAGTATGCAAGATGCCATGAACCCCAGGGCTTGCAGGATTTTCCTTGCAGAAAGCTGGGGCCTGGTGGCCAGTTGAGAGAAGTAAACTGACAGGAAAATTTGTTTCTCTGGTGTAAGGCATGCCATCGGGGATGCTGTTTCCAGACTTGCTCCCAGGAAGATTATCCTTTGGGTGAGTATCTGTTTGGATTTCTTTTCGTTGACCGTGTACCCTAGGGAGGTTAGTAGGTTCTTTACAAAGGCCAGGTGTTTGAGCAGCTTTTTCTTGCTGTCTGCCTGAACAAGGCAGTCATCTAAGTAGGAGTAAATTTGAATATTTGTCTGCAAAAGGCAATGGCCAGAGCCAGGCAGTTTGCGAAAACTCTGGGAGCAGTAGATAAGCCAAAGGAAAGTGCAGAGAACTGAAAGTGTTGAGATCCTGCCCTGAAGCGGAGATATTTTCTGCAGGACTCCCTGATAGGAATATGGAGGCAGGCCTCTTTTAGGTCCAGGGTGGCTAGCCAAGTGTCCTTGGAGAGCATGGGTAGCAGCTGCTGGAGGGTGAGCATTCTGAATATTGGGATCACCAGGAAGGTGTTTAGAATGGTAAGATCAAGGATGGGGAGACAGGTACCCTTCTTTTATGGGCATCAGAAAGAGTCTGGAGTAGAAGCCTTGGCCTATCGGCTCTGCAGGAATGTGATCTACTGCCCCCAAGGAGAGCAGGGACTGGATTTGGTTTTGAGCCTCTGTCCACTGATTTGGTGGTAGATCTGGGAATCCTTTTGGGGTTGGAAGGGTGTGGAAGGAGAATTTGTACCCGAGACACAAGGTTCAGAACCCATTAGTCCTTGGAAATGGTGGCCAGGTGCTTGACTGAAAGGAGAGTTTTCCTCCTACGGGTATATGAAGGTGGGCAGAGGTGAGGTCGAGAGGAGGTGAGTCATTGTGAGTTCTTATCATAAGGGGGTGGCTTAGAACTCCCTGGTTTTGAAGTGGAAGTAGCCCACTGCTTAGATCTCTGCAACCCCTGGGGTTGCTGTCTGGAGGGGGGGGGGTCTGTTTCCATTGTCCTAGGCTGGGTCTGTTTACTTGGATCAGGAAAGGACCAGTGCTTGGAGGGGAAATGCCTGCTGAACCTAGGGGGCTGAACTTGCAAGAAATCTTTAACTGTCTGCATAGATTTTGCTTTTTCTTCCATCTTTTTTAAGACCTCTTCTGCTTTAGTGCCAAATAAGTTATCTTTGTGCAAGGGTGCATCCAACAATTTTGATTTGACATGGTGTGGCATGGGTTGTTCCTTAAGCCATGCAGGTCTGCTAATGACAGATCCAGTGACTGCTGCCCTACAAAAAGCCTCTAGGGCAGTTGTGTCCAACCCGCGGCCCGCATGCGGCCCTCAGAGCTCTTCCATGCGGCCCGCGACCCGTTAAGTACCCGTTAAGAACAGTTAAGTAGTAATTAAACTTTTTTTACGTGTGTTTTCATATCCGCGTCCTTTAGCCTTTGTGCGCATGCGCCACAGTACTTGTTTCCCTTTTTTTTTCATGCCAGCGTCTTTCAGCTGGTCTGCGCATGCGCCAAAGCACCGTCCGGTCGTTTTTTGCGTCGCTAGATACATTCGTGATAAACAGCTTGAAAGAAGAGGATTGTGATCGCGGCGAAGGGGGATTATTATATTTATTAATTTAATACACTGACTACACATCTCCTGTAAGTCGGTAAGTCGCTAAATCTACAGTAACCAGAGTTTGCTACACAGTTTTCATAATGACTTAAAGAAGAGACTGCTACATACTGCAGCTTTATAGACTTAGCTTTCAGAATACTAGCTTGGACCTTCTCTGGGAATAGGGTCTACCTAGTGGACTGAACCAAGTTAGCAAAAGTAAACAAATGCATAAATAATAGGATTTTAAGAATTGCAAAATTCTTTACCGGTCTGTAGTTAAAGATATGTTCAGATGCATTCCTGTACAAAACATTCATTGCACAAAATTATTTAAAGTTAGTATAGCTTTTCGGTGACAACAGTGGGATTATCAAACATACACACACACATTCAGAAAATCATTCTTCTAGTAGTGCACTGTGAAACTATAGCTGGGCAAGTATATTCTTTAAAAAAGGCATTAGTGTCACAAGCCTGGACAGAACTCTGCTCAGTATCTGTGGACACAGTGTCAGTGGCTGTAGACAGCTACTGGGAACTTTGAGCTATCATTTTTCATAATCAGAAAATTATTAAAGGAAGTTCTTCCAAGCTCCAGCACTAAGTAATATAAGGGTGCACTGTAGGAGTGCCCTGCTGTGCAACACTGCTGTCTGTAATCCACGCCATACAGTGATTCAGATATGCAGCTTCATAAAATGAAATGGGATAGCCTCATGAGTATCATCTTTCGTTGAATTTATTATTCATAGTTTGTGGAATTTTGTGAAATAACAATTGCTGCTGGTTTATTGTTTTTGATCTTAACTCTATTTAATGTTTCAGGAAAAGCACCCTAATCTTGTAATTTATTGAATTTCTGTTTCTCTGCTGTGGAGCCTTTCCCAGAAAAAATGGTGTTGCTGGCTTGCAGGACTACTTGGAGGTTAAGCTATAAATATGGGTCATGCTACAAGTTTCTTAACCTTACATTGAGGCAAACAGTATGTATAAGTTTGTTCCAGTTGTGGCAGACCTGGGGCACTTGTTTGGGTTAGGTTTAGTTGTAGGGAGAAGAGTGAATGTGGCTCAGGGCACATAGGTGCTGCTGTGGTCGAGGTATGACACAGCCAGACTGTTCTTGAATTGTTCCACATAATATTTGTGTGTATGTACCCTTAGCACTCTAGCAGAGGGGGGTGCAGGTGGAACACATGAGTTCTGGTAGAGGTATTTTAGTGTTAAGACTTGAATACATTTGAATGGTATATTTATTTGCTTTAATGGTGGGAGCTGAATCACAGCTGCGTATTAACAATGTTTTTTTTCCCTTCTTTCTTGCTTTCTTTATTTCTTCTTTTTTGGATGACTGTGAGTCCTATAAAAAGCAGCAAACCTTAAAATAAATTGAATTTCTAATCATATCTGATGATCAGGGAAGGGACACTTTTGAAAATAATAGTTCTTTTAACTTGTGAATATGACATAGTAAGAGAATTTGAATTAATACACATTTTTCTGAAATAAAAGTACTCTGCAGCCCTAATTAGTGTTATTTTTATTTTGTATAATCCACCACCCTTTCTTCCTAAAAATCATCAGTTTTATCTGGGATTGGGAGGGACAGAGCAACATTCTGAGCCAAGATCATAAATATCCCTGAACATCAGGATCAGTTGAAATGTGTGTCTCTAGTAGACCTTATTTTGTTAATAGCAGTTTTGCAAGATTAATGGAAAAGCTCCTAAAATAGGTTCAGTTTAATTCTAGTTCAGTAAAAATCAGGTCAAATGAAAGTAACTCAAGAGCTGAAGCTAGTTTTTAGGAAATTAATGTCATTAACCATTGAGCTTAAAAAGAGATGCACTATTAATATCATTATGTATTGTATGTGTATGTAAAACAGATGTTAGATTTGTTCTAATTCTAATAGGAATTTGAATTTGTGCATGTCTGAAAAGTTACATGCCTTTTAGTTAACTGGGCTGATCAAATTCTACTGTCACTAAAGTTTGCTAAACTAATGAATTTATGTAGTCTTATTTGTGTGTGTGAGTGTGTGTGTGTGTGTGTGTGGTTTGATGGGAAAGGGTACCTGTTGAATAGTCATTATTCTCACAGCAAATGATAGTTCCTCCTCTATCCTGTAAAAGTGACTTTGAAAAACTTATTTACCATATCATACACATTTAAGCAATATTGTACCACATTGCTTGTAGTCAGGGATTTTTTTAGCTGCAGCAATATATATATATATATATATGTATATTTGAAAGAATTAAACTTTATTAAAGCAATCTGTAAGCTGACATGTTTAAGTCTTGTATAAACACAGTACTGTACATCCACTGAAAGTGCAGTTTTCAGCTAATGAAACAGTACAGCTGTTATAATTTTTAAATATTTTAAAACTCCAGTATCCACTGATGCAAAATGGCTGGTGCATTACAAAGTTTGCAAAACTGGATTACTGGTAGACAGATAAGGCAGTGCATGGATCCTGCACTACCACTGCTGGGCGTTGTGTGTGTGTGCGTGTGCGCACACATACACACAAACACACAAAACGGACTTCACCGCATGCCAAGATTGATTCCAATTAAGTCTCGCACCGAGAGTGCTAAATGTTGTACAGCTGAAAACATTTAGGACCCACATGGTGCTGCACAGTGGCAACGCAAGGAAAAGCATATCCTACCTATCTAATCAGAACTGAGGAAAGCGAACTGTTATTAAATATAACTGGGGGGATGTAATGACAGAATGCTCATCAGAAGCTTAAAGTCTGGCACTATCCACTTGCACTGCTGTGTGTTACTCCACTAAGCAACATTTGAGACTTGAGTTATGCAAGTTAATGAATGGCAGCTGGCAATAGCTGCTGAATATGTTGTTGTTGTTGTGTCTTTTTAGGGCGGCTTATCCCGGTTAGGGGTTGCCACAGCGGAACTCCGGTCCGCTAATATAACAATTTAAAAATATTCATTCTTGCTGTATTTGTAGTTCTGATGGCTGCTAACTGTTAGCTATGGCAGCCAATTAGTTTTCAAGTAGTCTACAGGGGGAATCACTGTGCTAGCAGTATTTCTTTTTTTTTTTTTGATTAGCCTGTATACCTGGCATATGGACCATTGAAAAAATTGGTAAACACTGAGCTTCTTTTGTTCAATCAAAAACCTTTTTTTTTTTTTTTTTTTTTTTTTTTGCTCTTCAGTTTATGTTATGTGAGAGACCTTTTTTTTTTTTTTTTTGGTCCTCACTTGCCCTCAGACCATTTCTGTTGACTCAATGCGGCCCTTGCAACTGAAAAGGTTGGACACCCCTGCTCTAGGGCGTCAAAACCACAGCGCAAAGTGTGTTTAGTTACTTGACTTGCAGAATACATTAAGTCTTGTAAATCTTTAGATTCTGCCCATGCAGAAAAAGGAATTTTTTTGTTCAAGGAGTTCCAGGGTATGTTGCTGATATTTAAGCATATGGAACTGACAATTTAGTGCCCTGACAGCAAGAGTAGCTGAGGTGTATATTTTTTTTATCCCATCTGTCCAGTGCTCGGGAATCCCTGTCTGAGGGGATGGGATTCTTAGCTGAGGTTGCTTTAATCTCTTTTGGCCCTTGAGAAATGACCTCCGGGTCAGTGTTGGATTTTTAAAAAGATATTTGTGAGAGTTAGGGACTCTGTAGTACCTGACTGGTTTTCTGGGAGCAGGAGGGAGGGCATCTGGAGTCAGGCTGAATTCAAGGAAAACATCATCCACCACATCCAGGACTGCGGGGATGGCTAAAGGTCTGTGTTGTGGAAGATCATGGAACTCTCAGAGTCTCTTTTTAGACTGAGGGTAGTCTTAACTCTCCCATTGAAAATGCTCCCTTAAGGTATGCAGGGTTTCCCCAAAAGAAAAATCCTCTGGGGGAGAGGCTGAAGGAATGGATTCCTCTGCATCAGAATCTTCATATGTGGAGAGGGGCTGCATGTCTTCATAGTCAGATGCATCGGATTCATCTGACTCTTGTTCAGACAAGTCTACTGGAGACGGCTCTCTCTTTTTGAGAGGGTGGCTTGGCTACCCCTAATCAGCATAAGGTCTTCTGCCATTTTAAGCATCTGAGACTGAGGCAAGGGAGCAGGTGCCTGAGAAAGGGTAGTCGGTTTCTTGGGTGTAGTTCAACCCCTGGGCCCAAGGAACTCAGTAGTTTTCGAAAGAACGGTAGTCTCGAAAGAAGGCGTCTGTTTATGTTGGGATTCGGTGTTGCGAAGGACTTCCTCGGAAGATGGTGCCTGCACAGCGACTCTGGACCCAACCAAGGTAGAAACGACCACAGGATGCTTAGACGAAGAAGAGTTCTGCGGCATACCAGACTCCGAAAGGGTTTCTGTAGCGGCCTGCGAATTAACTGAAGTGGGCATCAGGGGTTGCAAAAGCGCCTCACTGTGTTCAGGAGGACTGACTACCAGATTTAACAGAAGTGTCGTCGGAAGGTTTGGTCCGGTGCGGTCCGTCTATCTTTACTCTTTTTAGGAAGATCTGCTGTCGGATGGCTTACCGAAGCCATATCGGATGACTGTAAATGAAAATATATGGCTACAATAAAGACCCAACGACAAATAGTTCTGCCATTAAATAAAGCACAGAAGCAACAACGAGGAATGTCGTGGTCTGGGCCTAGACAAGTGACGCAGTAAGAGTGGAAGTCCCGGTGTGGTATTTGCTTTCCACAGGCAAAACAATTAACTTTTTCTGACATCGGTTAGTGCAAGAAAAAAGGATCCCCAATGGGGTACTTAGCTTTCGAAGACTTCAACTTCAATTCGGAAACGAAAACTTAGGTAGCAGCCAACCAGAATTCATGCAAACTGCTTCTGCTTCGGGCTCCATGGCAAGAAAGACTGATGTAATGGCATCGGCTGCGTTCCTTTATACCACCGACTACCTGACATCAGTCCTCAAGCGACAGCAACCAGCGCAGAAATACTAAGTCTCTGGTATTCAGGCCGACAGAGGGCTACCCCGGCAGGGATAACCCAAATGTGATGACTGCAACAGTGAAACACGAAGATCATGTTTTGCTTTTTTTTTCCCCTAGGGCTTTCTAAATAAACAGTACATGGAGAGTTAGGGCATACCACCAGAAGACTTCCTAGAATATCTTCATAGAATAGCAGCAGTAGGATTCGCCCTATTCCCTTGGAGAGAAACAGCCTTGGTTCTCCCTTCATTGCCTAATTGGCCATCTGGTCACTTGACATAGATGTGTTAAGGCTGTGTGCCAAGTCAGCCTTCTGGCAGGTACTAACACAGTGGGCACAATTATGACAGTCGGATGGTCTCAGTGGAGACTTCCGACTCAGACTGACTAACAGGATCAAAACTCTGACATTTTTCTCTCTTCTCCTGATTTTTTAACCTTCCTCTTAGGCTAAGGGGGGACGTCGGAGACAAGTGACCCAGAAGCCACCTTGGATCAAGCTGAAGTCTGATGACACTTGTTCTGAACGTACAACTTCAGGCAATTAAGAGGACTCCCAATGGTTCTGGGAACTGAAGACTGACAAATAAAACAATTTTTATAAATATGTTCAGGACCAAAAGGTTTGTTTTTATTTGGAATCTGTTGTGTGCAGCTGCATTTCCCCTAACCTGACATGAAAAGTTTTTCACAAAAATGCAGTAGTAAAGATGAAGGGTCCCTAGTGGAGTACTTACCTGCCCAACAAATGGTTGTAGCTGGAGCTGACCATAGGGTAAAGAGACCACAATGCTAATGAGGTCTTCATCAGACTGGTGGCAAAAGACAGAGAATTTACTCACTCGTACTTCCTTTAAGTACTAGCATGCAGTCTCATGCACAGGTTTAGACCCCTTGTTCTGTTTTTTGTGAAACTCTGACTTGAGAAAATATAAGAGATCCAGGACTACTGCATCTCTGACTGCTTGGAAGGCAGGGCACAGGTCGTGTCTGAGTAAAACTATAACCAAAGAAAAGAGGGACAGTGCTTCTTGTCTTTTTTGGTTGCTTATGGATTTTAAGCCTAAATCCTCTTTGTTAGGAACTTTTGGGGTCTTTCCAACTGCTTGAGATATCAGATGAGGTAAATCTCACAAGGGGGACTGTATTCGAAAACTGATCAGATCAGTGCTGAATACAAGAGGATATCATCATCTTTAGATCTGGAAGATGTTCTCTTGGTGACCAGCTCATGGTGATGAAAAGAGATCGAATCAAACTAGATCCCCAGGTCCCTAACTACATTTTCATTTTGAAGTGGGGCACTGTCAATGCTATTTTGCTGGGGATAACCTGTCTGCCAAATGTGACTAAGCTTCAGTTTTTCAGCATTTATCTTAAGTCCATTTTCATATCTATTAAGGGGGTGGATGCATGAATATCTACTTAGGTAGACAAGTAATTTGGGTTCAACTGGGACCAAAGATGAGCACAGTTTAGGATCCTTGTGTAACTGTAATGATGAACCTGTGGGCCAAGTTGTGTAACATAGCACTGCTAGGGCTGCTTTTAGGTGTTAGATGCATGGCTCTACAGAGCTTGCTGCACCTATTCTTAGTAAGAGCCTATTACTTAGATTTGGGCAAGTAAAGGTTTGTGTCTGTGGAACACGTTTCAACCCCAGGGCAGAACCCAATCTCTGTACTGGTATCCTTGGTCCAATAAAACAAACAAAAAAAATCTAACGCTCTAGACAATAGTGTTTATCTTCTCCAGAGCTGCAGCAATTACCCTATTCCCACCAGGCAAACACTATAAGCTCTCAATGACTTATGACTGGCCATAACCATCTGTTTGCTCTAACTCTGAAAGTGACTAAAAACACAGCAAGTAAATGCAACAATCATTAATTTATTTAACACACATAAACCACCCAAAAGGCACTCAGAACAGACAAATAGATATGCACCGCACAGAAACCACTTGAAAAGTACTGCATGCACTAAAACAAATTCAATTAATAGCATAACTTCAAATTCTGAGAAAATACTGCAAAGATGCAGGAAAACGTGAGAGAAACCACTCAAAACGGATTTAAATAGCTAGGCACCTAGGTGTAGTAAAATACATATACTTTCCCACTTTCTCTGTTTACTGGGTACAAAATGGAGTCAAAAATGTCTTTTTTTAGCTTGGGCATAGGACAGCAGCTTCTAGGAGTCTTAGAATGAGATAGCAATGGCTCCACCACTTGTGAGAAATAACACACACACACACACGTGCGCTAGTATACATGCACACCTTTTACATTTAATTAGACACACACACACACACACACACACACACACACACACACACACACACACACACACACACAAAACTAACATCATTAAAGTTTATTTTATAGCTTCAATGAAACTGGGTATATGCCACTTGAGCTTCTAATAACTGACGGAGCCTTCAGGTCTTGCAGCTTTCCTATTCTGAGTTGCAGAACAGTGGTTAATGCCTTCCTCTCATGAAAAAGATGACATTGGTTTTCACTTGGTTTCAGAAACTGATGCTCTGGAATTGAATTCAGTGAAAATACCCCAAGAAAACTATCAATGTCGTTTGGATTTGTAAGCGAGCTAGTGGACCATACACAACAGAATGCCTTTAAAGTATATTATGGTTTTGTATACAGAAATTCATCTGGCACCAATGAAATATTGTTTAAAACACAATTTAGTTCCATCTAATCATCTGACAAGTGTATCAAAATTAATAGGAAGTTATGTACCTACCATAACGTTCCATGTTAGTTGTCTTCTTCTTGCCTTCTTTCTTGCTGGATGGGTTCGGAGCCGATCCTCGGCTCCGACTCGGCAATCTACTAAAGCTCGAGAGCTATTTACTGGCTCGAGACCCTCCC
Organism: Protopterus annectens; assembly: GCF_019279795.1. Lineage (NCBI taxonomy): Eukaryota > Metazoa > Chordata > Ceratodontiformes > Protopteridae > Protopterus > Protopterus annectens. Next base: position 233,150,638 of record NC_056727.1, read on the forward strand.
TATATCCCACAATGCTAGGCGTCAGATCCCAAGATCTCGTTTGGCAGAGCTAACACCAAGGAAAGATTCAAGGACACCTGTCCAACCACAAGGAAAACTATAGTACAAAGACAGAGGAGGACACAATGTACGTCAGAGTTGTCCAGAGAAAGAAGGCCCCAAAAGGGGACTCTTCTCGGTCTGTCCAGGCTAGGGGGATGGAGGGTGGGACGCAAGAAAGAAGGCGAGAAGACGACAACTAACATGGAACGTTATCGTAGGTACATAACTTCTTAATGTTAAGTTGTCTATCTCGCCTTCATTCTTGCTGGATGGGACAGCGTCCCTAGCACCTTAGTCCTGGGTGGCTCATCGGAACAGACTCTTGAGCACAGTGGAACCAAACTCAGCTCTATTCCTAGACGCCACATCCAACTTATAATGCAAAATGAATGTGTGAGGAGTGGCCCAAGTGGCTGCGGCACAAACAGATTCCATTGGTAGTCTTGCTTGAAAGGCTACTGACGTAGCCAATGCTCTGGTGGAATGACCTTTAGGTTTAGCAGGGAGTTGTTTATGTCTGAGTTGATAAATCAAGGTAATAATAGAGGACAACCACTTGGATAAGGTTACTTTGGAAACTGGCCGTCTGTTTGCCCTGTTGGTCTGATTTTCTTATTTGCTTTGTCCTGTCCAAGTAGAAACGTAATTGCCTGTGAACATTCAAGCGGTGCAAATTTTTTTCAGCTTTGTTCAAATAGTTAGGTCAGATCAACAGACTGATTCAGATTTGTTTCAGAGGGTATCTTGGGTAAAAACGAAGGATTAGGCCTAAGTGAAACTCTGTCCTTATGAAACACAAGATAAGGAGGATGAATACAGAGGGCTTGAAGTTCCGAAACTCTCCTAGCTGATGTGATGGCTACCAAAAAGAGAGTCTTCCAGGAGAGCAATTTTAAGGAACAGGAAGCTGCTGGTTCAAAGTGAGGAGGGAGAATCAAGGAAGCCAATATCAAGTTCAATTCCCACGGAGGCGGGGGATCCCTGACCGGGGGCCTAAGTAACAAAGTTCCTTTGAGAAAGGCCTTGCAAAGTTTGTGGGGCATGATGCTGGTTTCTGACAGGCTAGCATGGAAATTTGCAATAGCAGCTAATTGGACCCTAATGGTGGCAGAGGAGGAACCAGCTTGAAAGAGCTCTGCTAAAAAATCTAAAATATGATGGACAAGGGCTGTAAAAGGGTTAATATTCCTAGCCTCTGCCCAGAAGGAGAAACGTTTCCACTTACTAGCATAAGTCTTCCTGGTGGCAGATTTGTGCGAAGAAAGGATGATTTCACGCACCGGCTGAGAAATTAGCGGAAGCCTGGCTAAAGTTGGAAGTGAAGTAACCAAGCTGTAAGGTTGAGAGACTGAAGGGACTGGTGCAGCCCGCCCGACTGATGGACCAAGAGGTCTGGCACTGGGTCCAGATTCCACGGCTGCACCAGCAAGTGGCGATACAGGAACGGGAACCAAATTTGTTGAGGCCATTAAGGGGCAATGAGGACCATCCTGGATCTCAAAGCGGTTGCCTTCTGAATTAACTTGGGAATTAGGGGAAAAGGTGGAAAAGCATACATAAGACCCAGGCGCCAATCGTGAACTAGAGCGTCTCTGGGGGAGTGGCCGGGAAGGGGGAAGGGGGAAGAGAGTGAAGAAGTCGTCGCACTTGCTGTTGAGAGGGGTTGCAAAAAGGTCGCAGCAAGGTTGACCCCCATCTGCGGAAGATTTTGTCCGCTACTGACTGATTGAGAGACCACTCGTGAGGCATGAGAATAGCTCTGCTTAGCCTGTCCGCTATGACGTTGGACCTCCCGGGGATGTGCGTTGCTATCAGAAACTGAAGTGCTTCTCGACATAAGGGATAGGATTTGGTTCTGCCCTGCTTGTTGATGTACCACACTACAGACATATTGTCTGTCTGAATTGCAATAGTCCCGGGTGGGTAGAGAGTCCTGAAGAGCTTGCAACGCCAAAAGCACCGCTCTCATCTCCAAGACATTTATGTGCAGATGGTACTCTAGAGGTTGCCAGGTGCCTTGGACAGTCCTGCCCTGAAAATGCTCCCCCCCCCCACCCGATCAGGGAGGCATCCATGGTCACTGTGGCAACAGGAGGAGGAAGAACACACTGTCTGCCCTGGAGAATCAGTGGGGAGACCATCCACCAAGCCAGGTGGTCTTTGCATGATTGAGTGATTATTATCTTGTGAGACATTGGAAGCTGTTGAAAGGGCCATTGAGTAAAATGCATCCCACTGAAGAAGCATGTGAAAGCGAGCCAGGGGAACTAGTAAGATTGCTGCTGCCATGAGGCCCAAGGTCTTTAGTACAACTCTGGCTTGAATCCTGTTGCACTGTAGTAAGACTTGCACATGTCGGCGGATTTCTGAAACTCTGTCGAGAGGAAGCCTTGCAGACAAATCTTTTGAATTTAAGATTGCGCCTATAAAGATAATAGACTGAGAAGGCGACAATGCAGACTTTTCGAAATGTATTGATATACCTAGCTCGGTGCAAATTTGGATGGTATAATCCCTGGCTCGCAGTAGTTGATGCCTGGTGGGAGCAGTGAGGAGCCAGTCGTCGAGATATGGAAATACCTGGAATCCTCGCCATCTCAGGTGAGCCGTAACCACTGCCATGCATTTGGTGAACACCCAGGGGGCTGTGGTGAGACCAAAGGGCAGGGCCCTGAATTGATAGTGACTGGCTCCCAGCCGGAAGCGGAGAAACCTTCTGGAGCGCCTTTTCATTTTGATATGGTAGTACGCATCCTGAAGATCTATGGAGCACATCCAATTGTCCTGACCCAAAAAGGGTAGAATGGACTGGTGCGTAACCATCCGGAACTTTGTTCTTTGAACAGACTTGTTTAGCCTGCTGAGATCCAAAATGGGTCTCCAGTCCCCTGTCTTTTTTGGCACCAAAAAGAACTTGGAGTAGATTCCGGATCCTTGCTGGTCTGCTGGGACTGGCTGGATGGCCCGTTTGTCTAGCAGTTTTGAAATTTCTAGTACTGCCTGTTCCCTTAGACCGGGTGGAACATCTGGAAGGAACTTGGTTGTTTGTACCGGGGTGTGGACAAAGGGAATCTTGTAACCCTCGGATATGATAGACCGTACCCATTTGTCTTGTGTGAGGAGTTGCCAGGCTTCTGGGTACAGTGACAATCTTCCCCCAACTGCCTCCGAAGGCTGACAGTCGGTCAGCCCCTCAGGGGTGCTGAAAGGGTTTGTCAGAGAACGATTCTCTGCTACCCTGATTCTGCGGGCCCCCCTCTGCCCCTCGGGTGGCGTCTATTATTGTTCCCTCCCCTGGCGGGAAACTCGCAACGTGCATCAGGCACGACTCCCTGGGGTTTCCGAAACTTTTAGTTATGTACTTACCATAACTTTAGATGTTTGGGATCCATCTCGCCTACATTCTGTACTGATGGGCTTGGAGCCGATCCTCGGCTCTGACTCGGCACGCTATGCTATAGAGCGAAGCCTCTTATTGGCTGAGCTATTCTCTATCCCAGGATGCTCCACCACTAATCCCCCAGATCTTGTTTGTCCGCATTTATGCACACACACATAACTGTTTATATAACATTGCCAGATGTTTCAAGATGAAACAATAGAATTCGGACCGTCCGATCTCTTCTGATCTCCAAGGCAGGGGGAAGGAGGGTGGGTTATTAGGAATGTAGGCGAGATGGATCCCAAACATCTAAAGCTATGGTAAGTACATAACTAAAAGATGTTATGTGATCCTATCTCGCCTACATTCTGTACTGATGGGACAACGTCCGTAGCACCTAATTCCTGGGTGGCTCACTGGAAAACACTCCTGAGCACTGTGGAACCAAATGAAGCTCGCCCCCGAGATGCCACATCCAATTTGTAGTGGGAAATGAAAGTGTGCGGGGAAGACCACGTAGCCGCAGCACAAATGTCACTAATGGCAAGCTTAGAATGGAATGCTATTGAAGTAGCCATAGCTCTTGTAGAGTGAGCTTTGACAGAGGTTGTAAGCTCTTTATTAGAAGAGGAATAAGCCTGACTAATACAGTCCCTGATCCATTTGGCAATAGTGACCTTCGTGACGGCTTTGCCCAATTTATTATCCGAAAAGGACACAAACAATTGATCTGTTTTCCGTGTTTGATGGGTCCTGTCTAAATAAAAAAACGCAATTGCCTATGAACATCCAATGTGTGGAAGATGTATTCCGCTTTGTTTGAGTACTTTGGAAAGAAAACTGGAAGTTCTAATGACTGTTGCAGGCAAAAACTGGAACAAACTTTAGGGACAAAAGATGGATCAGGCCTGAGGGATACTCTATCTTTGTGAAAAACCAGGTACGGTGGTTTACAGATAGAGCTTGAAGCTCTGAAACTCTTCTGGCAGAAGTAATCGCGACCAGAAAGGCAGTTTTCCAAGAAAGAAATTTCAAATCACATGTTGCTGCCGGTTCGAAGGGGGAGGAGGTTAAGGCACGCAACACCACATCGAGATCCCACGGAGGAGCAGGATGAGAAATCGGAGGTCGTAAAAGCACAGCACCTTTCATGAAGGTTTTACACAATCTGTTGCTCATTAAAGGTGGGTTTATAGATTCATGGAAATTGGAAATAGCTGCCAACTGGACCTTGATGGTAGAGACTGAAGAACCTTGATTGAATAGGGAAGTCAGAAATTTCAGGACTTCCGATACCGGAACAGTGATGGGATCCAGACCCCGGAGTTGAGCCCAAACAGCAAATCTCTTCCATTTGCTAGTATACAATTTCTTAGTGGCAGACTTGTGGGCCGAGGATAAGATTATGTATGACTTCCGGGTCTAAGGTATGATTCCTGACTATAGTCGGAAGAGGAGGAGCCAAGCTGTTAACTTCAAAGTGTGAAGGGACTGATGGAGTTGTCCCGACTGATGAATTAATAGGTCTGGGATCTGATCCAGGAACCATGGACCGTCCAGTGCATATTTCCGAAGATAGGGGAACCATACCTGACGAGGCCAGTAAGGGGCAACTAAGATCATTTTGCTCCCCAAGTGAGACGCCTTTTGGATCACTTTGGGAAGGAGGGGAACTGGTGGGAAGGCGTATAGCAAGCCGGTGGGCCAAGGATGGGCTAATGCGTCCATAGGACTCTCCCCCGGAGCTGGAGTGAGAGAGAAGAACTTTCTGCACTTCGCGTTCAGCGGGGTTGCAAAGAGGACGCAACAAGGAGTTCCCCATCTGCTGAAGATCTGAGTCGTCACTGCATCGTTCAGAGACCACTCGTGAGGAGAGAGGATAGTTCTGCTTAGTCTGTCGGCTATCATGTTGGATTTGCCAGGGATATGAGTTGCTACCAGAAAACGTCTGGTCGCCACTGCCCATTCCCAAACTCTCATGGACTCTCTGCAAAGAGGGTAGGATCTGGTCCCTCCCTGCTTGTTCAGATACCACACTACTGACATGTCGGAGTGAACGGCAATTACGCCCTGAGGGAGGTAATCGTGGAGGGCTTGTAGAGACAGAAACACCGCCCTCATTTCTAAAATGTTGATATGAAGGAGACTCTCTTCTGAATGCCATTTGCCTTGGGCTGACCTGCCCAGGGAATGCCCCCCCCACCCCATCTGGGAGGCGTCCGTAGTCAAAGTGGCCATAGGAGGAGGTGGAACAAAGGGTCGTCCCTGATCCAGACTGGAGGGCACCAGCCACCAGCAAAGGTCCCGTTTGCATGTTTCTGTGATCCGTATGAGGTGACTGAGTGGGAGATCCTGAAAGGACCACTGTGTCGAAAGGAGCCACTGGAGAATTCTCATACGCAATCTTGCTAGGGGGACTAGAAGAACAGTGGCCGACAGAGCCCAATAGCTGCAGGACCATCCTGGCTGGAGCTTTGGATCTGAGAAACAAGGCTCGGACTTGAGCCTGTATAGTTTGTATCCTTTCTGTAGGAAGATAGACCCGCATTCGGTTTGAGTCTATCTCTACTCCGATGAACCTCATGCGCGGAGATGGCAGCAACACAGACTTTGGCCAATTGAAGGTGATTCCAAGGGAAGTGCCTAGTGATATTGTGGCTTGTAGGTTCTGCAATAGTAGACGCCTGGAGGTGGCAGTTAGGAGCCAGTTGTCCAGATACGGAAACACCTGGAATCCTACACTCCTCAGGTGAGCAGTCACGACCGCCAAACATTTAGTGAACACCCTGGGGGCTGTGGTGAGACCAAAGGGCAGTGCGCAGAACTGAAAATGACTGTCTCACAGGCTGAAGCGCAAATGTCTCCTGGACGCCTGATCTACCAGGATGTGGTAATAGGCGTCCTTGAGATCTATGGAGCACATCCAAACACCTTTCTCCAGCAGTGGGAGAATGGATTGTAAGGTGACCATTTGGAACTTGGACTTTTTGACTGATCGATTTAGGATGCTGAGATCCAAAATGGGCCTCAAGTCCCCGGTCTTTTTTGGCACCAAAAAGAATCTTGAGTAAGTCCCTAATCCGATCTGGTCTGCGGGGACCGGTTGGATGACTCCTTTTTGAAGCAGCTTTGAGACTTCTAAGGCTGCAATTTCCCGTTGACTGGGTGGCAGGTCTGGAATTTTCTTGAACGGAGGTGAGGAGTGAGAAAAGGGGATGGCGTAACCTCCGGTGATGATTCGAAGCACCCATCGGTCCTGAGTGATACCTTCCCAGGCTTTTAGGTGCCTCGAGCGACCCCGACTGGCTCCGGAGCTGCACAGTCGGGCAATCCTTCAGGGATTGTGGAAGGCTGAAGAGCCACGAAAGGACTCGCGGTCTCCAGTGTTGCGGGGGTCTCTGCCGCCTCTGGGACGGCGTCTTCCAGAAAAATTTCCCCCTCCTCTGCCTCTAGAAGGGGATCGTCCTGCTGCGAGGGATAAGACTTCTGGGATTTACGGAACCACATTTTCCCTCCTCTTTTAGCCTTGGGATAAGGCCGAAAGGGAGTGGAAAATCGTGCCCCTACGGCAGTCAAAGTCTTACCTTCTTGCTCGCAGCGGGTCAATGTGTCCTTTACCTTGGGTCCAAACAAAGAGGACCCATCAAAGGGAGCGTCGGCAAAGGAAGACTTAAAGGCTTCCGCAAAATGACACAGGCGGAGCCAGGCTTGTCTCCGTAGAGCAACACCCGTACCCGCCGCTCTACTCGCCCACTCAGCCGCATATGAAATGAGCCTCATGGACGAGTTTGATATCAATGACAGCGTAGCCAACTGAGAGCCAACCGTCTGGGCCAGCTGCTCAGGTAGGTTACCCAAGAGAGTATCTGAAAGCTCCTTGATCAGATCCCTCTGAAATCTAGTGAAGTGCGTTAAATAGTTCAGGGACCTTAAGGTAAAGGCCGCTGAACTGAGGGTGCGCTTCCTGTACCGATCCATGCTCCTAGACTCCTTATTAGGAGGATGGACGGACGTCGAAGCCTCTGCTACATCTTGTTGGGTAGCAGATGCCACCACCAAGGCATCTACAGCCACACCTTTGGTCAAAAACCCCTTCTCTGGGGGTGCTGATAAGAACTTATTTGGGTGAGCAGGCACCAGTTCCACAGAGTCTGGATGTTCCCACGTCCTTCGACAGATCAAATCTAGGAGCTCGTCGAAGGGCGGAGACACCCAGGAGGCGGAGGGCTGAGCCCTGAAGGCCTTGAGGAACACCGACTCGTCAGCAGAAGGGGGTTTGGAATGCCAGCCGCCTCATTGTTTGAGGGCTTCCAAGATGTCTGCAAAGGAGACATCATCTGAGGACGACTTAGGGGACCCCTCCGCATCATCAAGATCGGTGTCTGACGTGAGAGACTCATCGGGGGAGTCTACGTGCTTCCTCTTGCACGGTCTTTTCCTTGGGGGTTCCTCTGAAGAAGCTTCAGAGGGACCTCCAGGAGGGGGGGGGAACCCCCACTGGGGGTGACCTCAGGCCCCAGGGCTCCACTGTCTACGGACAGGGGGACTACCAAAGACCCAGTCTCCGTATGTAGGGAAGGTGCTGGTGAGACCGTGGAGGTAGCCAAAGAAGATTTGGCCAACGCACTCCTCATGGCCCTGAAGGCCGGACCGCCAGAATCCTGGGAAGGTCCAACCCCCGTGGCCACAACAGTAGATGGTACCCCCGCAGCCGACGCACCGAGAGGAAGGCTCGGAACCGAAAACATCGGTCCCGAAGCATCCCCCCGGGGCCGACGGAGGAGGTCCGTGTACCGAACTCCGACTCGAGAGCCGGGGTTGAGTAAGGGTCGGGGCCGACCCGAAAACCTCCATCGGCTCCACCAGCACCGGCTCCAACGGTGCCGAGGCTGTTGGAGGAGGAACCAGAACTACAGGGTGGGCCATCGGCTCCGAAGCCGAATGGGCTGAAGCCGAAACTAATTTCTGGAATACAGGAGACTGAAACAGTCTTAGGAGCACCCTGTCTATGTCCGAATCCGACATCTTGGAAGATCGGGAGGAAACCAACCGGGTCCGAACCGACTTCTCCATCGGCTCCGAAGGACTGGGGGACCGGCTCCGAATAGACTCGACCAGTATCGGTGCAGAGGGAGATTCCAAAACAATTTCCCTTGGTGCCGAGGAGGGCTTCGGCGCCGAAGGGGAAGAGTCTGAGCCGGCAACCCTCATCGGCTCCAAAATCAGTGGAGCCGATGAAGGTGACCCGCCTCTCGAAGCCCCAGCCATCGGCTCTGAAACCAGAGGAGTCGAGACTGGAGGCATCGAGGCAGACCGTTCTGCCCTTGGCTCCGAAGTCCATGGAGCCGATGGAGAAGCCTGCCTTGATTTCTTAGTAGTCGGTTCCGACGGGCTGGTCGGAGCAGACGCTTTCTTTTTCTTAGCTGGAGAGGAAGAGGAAGATAAGGCCTCCTCGAAGGAGGGTTTGATAAGCCCTTTCAAGATTAATTTATTCTTCCTCTCTTGGAGGACCCTAGAGGAAAAAGTGTGACACGCTGCAAGACTCCTGTAGGTGTTTGGCGCCTAAACAGTACACGTACGAGGAGTGATCATATGGACATTTTATAATTGCACCTCGTGCACTTCTTGAATCCTGAGGGTCTATGCTCTTTGGACATAATGCCTGTAAACCACTATATCAGTAGAAAAAAACACTATGTATGTCACTAAATAAAGATTTTAACAATAATAAAACCTTTTTTTTTTTTTAAACGAAAGGCCAAAATTAACAAGTACAATACAAGTACAACAAACACCAAAAAGGAGGGCCAAGAACCCTCTAACTTAAACAGGTACTTGACCTCTCTAAAAATAAGAAAACTCGCTAAAGAATAGGGGAAGGCCCCTCTAACTTAAACGGAAACCTTTCCCTAATCAATCACACAAATTTACCACAAAATTTTACCAAAAACACACAGATACACAACGATAGCTGTTAAAACAGCTTTTGGGTAAAGAATAAAGAATTTCCTGACAGGAAAACTAAGAAAAAACAGCACTTAGCTCAGCCAAGTTTGAGACCACGTCCTAGCTTGTAAGCTGCAAACGAGATCTGGGGGATTAGTGGTGGTGCATCCTGGGATAGAGAATAGCTCAGCCAATAAGAGGCTTCACTCTTTAGCATAGTGTGCCGAGTCGGAGCCGAGGATCGGCTCCGAGCCCATCAGTACAGAATGTAGGTGAGATAGGATCACATAACATCCACATTTTTCCACTCTTCTGACCCTTGGGGTATGGTCTAGAGGGAGTAGAAAAACAGACTCCCACGGCAGAGAGAGTCTTGCCTTCCTGCTCACACCTGGTAAGGGTATCTTTCACCTGTGGTCCAAACAGAGCCGAACCATCAAATCGAGCCAGTAAATAGCTCTCGAGCTTTAGTAGATTGCAGAGTCGGAGCCGAGGATCAGCTCCGAACCCATCCAGCAAGAATGAAGGCGAGATAGACAACTTAACATTGTCCATTCTGCATACATGGCATGAATTTTAGATTCAAATGAAAGATCTGATGTAATAATGGAAGCTCATGCTTACTACTTGCCAAGGATGGAAATTTATTTTAATCAAATTTTTGATTGACATTTTTTGTTTAATTCCGAAATACATTATTCCAGAACAGTTACTTACTATAACCTACACATTTTAATATACGATGCCTTACTAAAAAAAAAAAAGGCAACCTATCCAATATCAAATGGAAATTAAACAAATGTGATGTAAAGAAAGATGGAATTATTGATACAAATTGAGGAGATTGTGAAACAGGTAGTAACACATACAGATTTTATTCAAAGATTAGATCAGGAAGGGAGTCTGGTCACACTGTAATTTGTAAATGTATCACCAAATGACTTGAGAAGGATCCTAATTTTACATGTTTATCCCTCTGGAATGCTTTCCCACATAAAAATACAAAAGATAATTACTGACCATACTTGGCAGATGACAAAACTAAAATATCTTCCCTTTGAGGTAAAGAATAGGAAAAGGATCAAAGCACTCTTATGCCTTAATTAAAAGAGGTCAATTTCATTTCTCTATTTTTGACATGGTGTAGTTGACTCTTGTTTATCTAAAGATGAGCCAAGGGTTAGATTTCACCTCAAACCATTATGTTACGTTTATCAAAAGCTTGACAAAACTTGGACTAAATGGAAAAACAGTAAAAATAAAAATAAAGTCTGCTTTGACAAAGTGCATACATCAAAACCATGACTAAATGCTGAGGAAAAAATGCACATTTATAAATCACTACGATGAATTTTACTTGAGTTATCACTTTTAATCTAAACATTTGAAGGGAAACTCTTCTTTACCATGAGTTTTCCTGAAGCAAACATAAGATGCACATTTCTTTTATGCATGACTGAACAGAGATGCGCAAGTTTCCTGAAGATGTATGTTGGCCTTCATATTATAAACAAGCTGCCAAAACAGTTTTCTCCCAGAAACCGAAGAGATGCACACTCAAGTTTCCTAAATAAGACGTATGTTGGCCTTCACATTATAAGTAGTCCGATCAGTAGTACCAAGGACACCCTCCAAGGAAAATGTAAATAAAAAATGTGTAATTACACAAGTCCATCAAACGGATGTAAAATCACGTAGTTTATTCAATTCTTAAATTCAAACAATACGAACAAATGGTTAAGCGCTTTCACCCAGGTTCAATCCCAGGCTTCCTCAGAACAAAATTCAGTGAAACCAGTGGTGGGTTTAAATACCCAAAGCTTGAACATGTGACATTTCATAATTGAAGTTCAGTAACTTCCAATCAAGTAAAATACATTAAAACATAGTAAATATCAAACATTTTCCCTTTTAAAAACCTTCCCATTCAAATATGTAGTCTTACATTCTTAATCATTAGTTAAATTAAATTGTTGTAATTAAATTTTAAACACATTTAGAAGAAAATATATATAATGGTTAAAAGGTTGTGTGTTGTGTTTACAATAATTATGTACCTTTCTAAATAGTATGTGCTATTTGAATTGTGTATGTATGTATACCACTATAAATAAATAAATAATCAATTTTAAATACAATATATAAACTATATAATTTGATTCCTACCCAGTGTGTGTGTGTGTATGAAGGAATGATCCATAAAAATTAAATCATAATTAAAATGCGTCAAGGTTAAAGCACAGTTGTTTGTGCCTATAATCTTTTATTATTCCCTTTTAAAAGGGAAAATGTTTATGATATTTACTATGTTTTAATGTATTTTACTTGATTGGAAGTTACTGAACTTCAATTATGAAATGTCACATGTTCAAGCTTTGGGTATTTAAACCCACCACAGGTTTCACTGAATTTTGTTCTGAGGAAGCCTGGGAATGAACCTGGGTGAAAGCGCTTAACCATTTGTTCGTATTGTTTGAATTTAAGAATTGAATTAACTACGTGATTTTACATCTGTTTGGTGGACTTGTGTAATTTCACATTTTTTATTTACATTTTCCTTGGAGGGTGTCCTTGGTACTACTGATCGGACTACTTGTTCCTGAACTTTGTGCGTTTTATTGTGGTTTTCCTTCACATTATAAACTAGATGCCAAAATAGTTTCCTCTTAAATATCATCTGGATGCCAAGTTAGTTCCAGGAAAAAAACTATTTAGTTTTGTCAGCCCTTTATGCATTTCAGAAAGGACAACAGTATATACACACACCTACATGACTCTCCATATAGATGGAGATGCTGACATAAAATAGTAATAAAATATACACATTCAAGTACTGATGAGGTAATGAATGGAAACTTCAAATAACTGACAATTTGAATAGATTGACAGCAATGCTTCTGATGGATAAAGAGCCATTGACTATCTGATCCTAAAACTCCTGAACTGAGTAGCTGGAGAGAGACGAGTGTGTACTAAAATCTACACCTTATCTAAACAATTTAACTTGCTATTTACAGATATCTGCAACTGGAGTTGTCTTAGGAACCTACCAAAACTGAAGATCTTTGAGTACAGTTGCTGCAATCCTCATAAATAGGATACCCTGCCTGCAGGTAGCCCAAGGCTAGTCTGACTTGCAAAGCTACACCATCTCATAGTGGCACTTGTCAGACTTCATCTCACTTAGATGCCAGGATTTTAGTGGTATAAGAGAGGGATGTCAGCTGATGCCATTTTGAATCTTTCTTACCCTGGTAGGATAAGAAGTTTGCCCAATGCATCAGAGCATGAGTGGGCCAAAGAAAAAAGTAAGGGGTGGTAACCCAGACAAAAAGCTCTAACCAAAGAGTCCCCAATCTACCTCCCTCCCCTCATGGTTTATGCAACTTCACAAAAGGGGGCCTTTGTGGGAAAAGCAGTTATGGTGAGGGACAAAGGTTGTTCAGGATACCCACTCTAACCACAGGATGCCCAAAGGAAGATAGAAGGGAATAGTTGAAGCAACACAAACTGCAACAGTGAATGTACAGAAACATCTACAATTATAGTTAAGCTCTTAACACAGCTGTACTACGTTCACTACACTATTCACTACTGCAGTACTCACCAATGGGAAAACTCCCAGAATACTGAACCAGTGAGTGGCAAGTTTGACTGAGCACTCTAGGAAAGCTAACCTTGCAAGACAGCAAAAACAAACCCTGCCTTATTCCTGAATACAACACCCAGATTATAATTTCTTTGAGAAGGTGTGTATGGAGGACCAAGCAGCTACTTCCAAAATTAAATGAGTACCAACCCTTCTGGTGAACTTGTGGTGGCTTACTGTGGCTTTGTCCGAATAGGCTTTTACCTGCTCTGGCTTTCCACAGGTAGAAAAGCAACAGCAGACAAGTCACTTTAGTGTCTGTGTATTTACATATTTGTGTATTTACATACTTTCCCCTTATGCCTTTTGCTAAAGAGAAAAACTTGTTTTGGTTTGTTTTGTCTAAGAGTCTCAGTTGTCTGCAGATATCTAAAACATGCTATGTTGTTTCCCTCTTGTTCTAGGGTTTAGGGAAGGAAGTGAATGGCCAGATCCAAGATATCATCCATTAATACAGTTGGCATGAAAGAAGAACTGGTGCTAAGGGACACCCCATCTTTGTGAAAAACTGAAAATGGTTCTCTGTACATCATCGCTTGCAGTTCTGAGAATAGCAGCTGGTTCAAAGTGGACCATGGTTAGCCCCTGTAAAACATAATCAAGGGTGGTCTATCACATAACATTCTGTTTACAAACTGTTTGACTGCTATACAAAAATATGGAGGATCCAAAGGTAGGCAGGCAAACACCGTAGAAACTTGAACCTTTCAGAATACACAGAACAGGCTTATTTTTCAAAAGACTGACAGATAATGTGGGACCACTGACACTCGGGCTGCATTCTGGTCACAGTCAACAAATGAGAGAGGGAAAGCACAGGTTCATATTAATCAGCTCTTCTGCCTCTATCTCAGGCATCCAAATCCTGCTTGGGAGCAATTCCCATTCTTCTCCTCTTAGAAGTAAACCTTGGTGCCTCAGTAATTTCTAGAACTAGCTACTTGGGCTTCAATGTTCATACATTTGGGAAGTTAATAATAGTTAGGAATGTTGTCTGATTATCTTGAAACATGGATGGGGATTCTGTAGCACTCTGATATGTTGATGTTATTTACTTAGTGTGACTTGAATCTCTGCTTTCAACTTTGGAATGTCCAGGCATCTGTCTAAAGGTAATGTGGTCAAATCCATCAGATCTACATAACTGGAAAGCACACAACCCGGGTATTTAGGAAGTGCTCTCTGGGCACTTAAACTAGGCTTCTGTAACACCAGAAACATGGATGGGAACAAGTAGGAGAGTCTCAATATCTCTGTTTATTTAGACATCTAGCATTAAGTAGAGCAACCCTGACAAGGTCCATTTGTTGACTTGTTTTAGAAATTAGGCTTGAAGATCCATTAGATGGACCTTGCTTAAAAAAGGGACAGTGGGGGCAGCAAATCTTTCTCTAATACACAGAGGCCTTGGAATGAGAGATGCAAACTGTCCTTGAAGCAAACAGTTTTCAAACATCTCATCCCATGCTGACACACTGTGGATTTCCCTAGAATGACACCAGGTGTTTAGCCAACTGTTACAGCCAATCACGTTTTCCTTGTACCTCACCATCATTTTTTGGTGATGGAAGGAGTCCACTCACTCAATACTAGGGTCTTCTCTATATATTTGTGGTAAGCATGGAAAGCTCTGTCATGTCTTTCTAGCTCTCTCACATTTCTGCATTCCAGATCATTTACCCAAACATGAGCCTCTACCATGCTTTACTCATTTGTCTGTTTTAAGGGTCCTAAATGCCATTTTAACATGGTCAATCTTGGCCCCAAGAGACAGCCCACTCTCACACTGCTTTTCTCCAGCCTCATGAGTGCAGAATCCATGTGCCTAACTATGGAGTAACCAATTACTAGTACATTTCTATCTGTGTTTTAAGAATGCTTTGGTGTAACTGGCCTAGAAGGTGCAGTTTCCAAGTGACACTCAGCAGTGTTGTCACTAATCTGTGTCACAGCTTAGTTTATGGTGGGCCTAGCACCTACTTGTCTGCTGGGGTTTAGGAAAGGATTTTGTTTTAAGTGCTAATTTAGTGTGGATATGTACAGAGTATGGTGTAGGTGCATGGAGTGAGTGTGTGGCCTCAAATGTAGCTATGTATCTGCATTTTTTACAAATAGACAGTGACAAGTTAAGTAAAAGTAAAATGTCCAAGTGGATGGCAACTGTGATAGTGAGAAGAGTCCTGAAATGGCCGCAACATGAGGAGGACAGCCCTCTTCTCCAAGATACTTAACTTTTGAGACTAAGTATTTTTCCTCTGTTTATTTGCTACGTTTTTCTGCATAGCCACCTATTTTGAGCATTTTCTGGCTTGTTAAATTTGATTTCTGCATTAGTAACTGTATTTAGAGCACAACCTAGAGCTGTTTACTGAATTTCCTGTTTGCACTTATTTTTAAAATTGTTTTTTTCACAAAACTTGCATTTTATCTGTCTTTGGCCTAGCACTCTTGTGTGGGGTCATTTACTGCACTGTTATAACTTGTTGATACTTGTTAACCTCTGCTATCTCTGAAAGAACAAAAAAAAACAAAAAAAAAATCTTGCTTTTTTCCCACTTTTCTGAGATTTAAAAAAGTTCAGTTATAGGCTTGCTGTTCTTGAACTGTTTGTAAGTTTCTGTGAGGCCATTTTTTGCTTGGGCTAAAGGAAAGTCTCTCTGTTGATCAGTGGCAGTGAAAAACATTGAGCAGCCTGCCTGCCCCTGTGGGAGTGGTTACTGACTTGAAACTGTAGTTTTATTGGCCATTTTGGGTCAATTCCAAAACGCCTTCATCTTCCTCTCTTAAAACCCTCTTTTGTGCGGTTTTGCACGTTTTTGAGCATAGTGCAACAATGGGCAGCGCCGCCTAATTGGGTTTAAACTATTCCTAGCTCCACAAAGTCTGCTCTTCACTTTTTCCCTTAGAACTACTCTATCTCTCAATTTAAACACCATATTCTCATTCTAAGGCCCTTCACTGGTCCAATTAAGTAATCCTACAAGTTAGCACTATTAAACCATAAGCACTACTTACTCTTATACTCTCTACGATTACCCTGTCCTCTATTGGTCCGTCTTAAATTCAGTTTCCCTGTTACTCTAGCATGTCCAAAGGTCAGTCAATGGTTTTCTCTCCAGTCCAGCTGGTGAATCTGGGAATTTTGAGGCAATGTTACAACCGTCTCATGTACACGGACAACCCTCTCCTCCTCCAAACAGGTTCAAATATATGTGAGAGATGCAACTATTTAGCCAAACTGGAGGCTGAGCTCTCTCATCTCAAAACTGGTGTAACCAGTCAGGAGGAGAAGGTAACCTCACACAACACAATTCCAGTATCACATAGTCCCACCAAACCAGCAAACCAAACACATAAATACACAAAAACATACTCGGAGACTCTAAATAAAAATCTACCTAAGCAACAGAGACCTCCAAAGCAGACATCCAAGCAAACGCTACCTCAAAACAAAACACACACAACACATAACCCACAAAGTCAGTGTGCCAAGCAGCCACAGCCCTTAAGGCTGAAAAACACACCTGATACTCTTGTTATAGGTGACTCTATTGTCAGACACACTGACGTCCCGCTCACCAGGCTGAATAAAGAGAAGGTCACGGTGAGCTGCCTGTCGGGTGCTAGGATCCGACACATAACGCAAGCACTCAGGTCACTCCAAAGCAAATACAAACATGACTCAGTCATTGTACATGCGGGTGTGAATGACCTGAGACGTACCTCCCTGGACTACATGAAAACAGACATAGATGAGCTCTCTGATCATGTAGCCCAGGCTGGTATGACCCTGACCTCGAGCAGCATCTTACCCTCACCTAGAATGATGCCACAGTACAAAGACAAAATGATCGATTTTAGCAACTGGCTAAAATTATGGTGTCATTCAAAGGGGATCCAGTGTCTGTCAGCCTGGGATGACATGCTCAACAAGCCACGTTGCTTCGCTAGGGACCGCTTGCACCTGTCACCACTGGGCTTTCGGATATTGGCAAAGGCTCTTGCCGCCCCCATAGTGCCTTTTTTAGGCAAGGCTCAAAAGTCAAACCCACCCCTATAGACAGCACAAGGAACAAGAAACTAAGGGTAATGCTGCTAAACGCCAGAAGTCTTAACCTCAAGATGCACGCACTCGAAGCTCTCCTCAGTATGGAGAACATCGATATCTGTGCAGTGACAGAAACCTGGTTCAAGGCTCCAGAGAGCACCCCAGCACTACCAGGCTATACCTCACATCCTGTTTTTCGCCCCAAAACCCGGACCGAACCACAAAAGGAGGGAGTTTCCATATTTTTCAAGGATATCCACACCTCCAGGTTAGTGGCATTGCACGGTATCGGAGACCATTCATGTGCAACTAACAGTGGGCAAGACTGCTTTTCAGTTTATAGCATCCTACAGACCACCCTCTCAAAGTCAGGAATCCCATTTGGCCTTCCTGAAAACATTGGAGAACATGAAGATCTCTCCGAACACCATTATATTGGGTGACTTCAACTACCCAAACATTGACTGGGAGCACTACTCAAGCCCCAGCACCTTAGCCCAAAGATTCCTGGAAATTATAAACTCAAATGCTATGGAACAACTAGTCACCACTCCCACAAGATGGGGACAACATACTAGACCTGATCATTACCAACATGGGGACTCTATGCTCCACACCAGAAGTATATCCCTCATTGGTAAGATCAGACCATAAATTAATTTCACTGGATGTCCACATCCCGACCCCACCCCCAGCCCAGAAAACCACAGTGAAAAACTTCTCAAAAGCGAACTTCTCACTTCTCAAAACCGAAGTGGAATCCTTCAAGGCCCCAGGGCCAGTGGAAACTACAGCCCAAACTGCAGAATCCTATATAAATGCATTCTACGGACATCTCCAGGAATGCATGGATCATGCTATCCCAAACAAAACCAAGACTCAATCATCCAAAGGCAGGCGTCCAGTCTGGTGGACCCCTGCCATAAATAAACTGTACAACAGGAGGAGGAAGCTACTACATGATAGAGCAAAATCCCTAATAGGGAAGGCACCTCTGATCAGTACTAGCAAAAAATTACGATCCCTCAAAATCCTCCAAGGCCAGCTTCGAGAGAAAAATTGCACAGGACACCAAAGACAATCATAAGGCTTTTTCAGTTATGTTAGAAACCTGGGATGCAACTCCCAGACTTGTTCTGAGTTGATTCTAAACGACAAAAAATACACTGAACCCACAGACATCGCCAATATCCTGGCAGACAGGTTCAGTGCAAACTTCGCCACCCCCTCCCCCCCAAAAGAGCAAGTATCTATCCCGGCAGAGGGCTGCCTCCCAAACATCTCAGATGCTCAGGTGAAGGCTGCCCTCTCCAAAGCAAAAAACACTGCTTCCATGGGACCAGATAGCGTCCCAGGTTGCGTCCTACATGAACTACAAGAGGAACTAATCCCTCAAATAAAACAGCTATACAATCTCAGCCTCACTACAGGATATGTGCCCACAGAATGGCGTACAGCAACAGTGGTCCCACTCCACAAAGGTGGAGCCTCTACGGACCCTGGAAACTATCGCCCCATAAGCCTGACTAGTTTAATCTGCAAAGCTATGGAGAGGATCATCATAGAGCTCATAAACAAAGACATTGGGGACCTACAGACACTAGATCCCACCCAGTTCGGCTTTGTCAAGGGCAGATCCTGCCTTTTGAACCTGGTTGACTTCTTTGAAACAGTCACCAAAGCCATAGATGAAGGGAAGGTAGTCCACACAGCCTATCTGGACCTTGCAAAGGCATTTGACACAATACCCCACTCGGGCATCATAGATAAGCTATCCAGCTTAAATATAAACCCCTATGTCACAAGATGGGTCGCAAACTGGCTCAAAGACAGAACCCACAGAGTGAGAGTTGCTGGAGCCATGTCAGACTCGAAACCGGTCACAAGTGGCATCCCACAGGGTTCTGTCCTGGGACCACTCTTGTTCGGTATATACTTTTCCGAGGTACAGGCAAACGTGGGAGGACTATGGCTCACCAAGTTCGCAGACTACTGCAAACTGGGCGCCATAATCAACTCTCCAGCTGACACAAACATCCTTCAAAAAGGTCTCACAGACACAGATAACTGGTGCCAGCGCCATGGTTTAAAGCTAAATCCCAAAAAATGTATAGTCATACCCTTTGGCAAAAACAATGTGCCCATAAATTACCACATAGGCGGAAACCCATTAAGTACAGAGAAAGTTATTAGGGACCTGGGGACCCAAGTTGATAGCAATCTCTCCTTTGAAAACCACATTGCCAAAGTGGTTAGAAAGACCTTCTACATAGCCCACCTCATCACGAAGGGTTTCACATCTAGATCAAGAGAGGTAATCGTGCGCCTTTATTCATCCCTCATCAGGCCCATCATAGAATACAATGCCCCTTTTGGGATGTACCTTACCCGACACCTGCAGCAATTAGAAAGACCCCAAAAGTATCTCACCAAGAGGATCAAGGGTCTCAAACAGATGCCATATGCTGCTCAGTTAAAAAAAACTCCAGCTCTACTCAGTTGCATACCGCCTACTTCGAGGCGATCTATGCCTGACATACAAAGCTATGTCAAATCCAGAATTAATGGACATGCTCCACCTCAGTAAATCTAAATCCCTTAGAGCCACACGCTCGAGGGACTTGAACCTTAGCACAGAAATAAATAGAACTTGCTGGAGGGACAGGTTCATAACCTAGAGGCTCCCTTCGCTCTGGAATAGAATTCCAGTTCATGTGAGGCAGAGCACCTCACTGAATCTCTTCAAGAAGAATCTCGATAAGTGGATGGGGGATCGTAGGTTTGTCCCAGGGATTACTCCAGTGTCACTATTAGACAGAGGCATAGTAAACTAAACCTTAAAAAGGGCACAGTATACTCAAATCAAGGGGTGGCGTAAGCCATACAGAATAGCCTAGTATGAACCTATGAACTGCAGATGGATTTCTTGAATCAGCAGTTGTCTTGGACCGTCTAGTCCTTATAGTGCCCTCCAACCCACAGCAGAGGATTCCAGGGTAACTGTTGTCTTGAGAGTCAGTATATGGAAAAGTTGTTCAGAGACAAGTTGGAATAGTCTCTCCAACCACAAAGGCAGTCATTGGATTTCTTGAAAATCACCATTAGATCACATGTGTTTTAAGAATCTACAAAACACCTGCCATGAACACTCTGGCATGAGTAACCTTAAAGATTGTGGAAGCCATTAGACCCAGTGCCCAAAGGTAGAGACACAGTCTGCGGTCAAAACGTTCTGTTGGACAGTAGTTTTGATAAGAAGACACTGACAGAAAATGTAAGCAGCACATAACTTCACAGTGTAGCCAATTACTGAATGATAGGGCATCATTTCAGATTTTAAAAATCTAATGTACACCCAAGGACTAAAACAGACCAAGGAGGCAAATCCCTAGAGGTAAGCATACTATCCATATCTAGAGCTCAAGTATGGAAAGACCCTGGAACATCATAATGAGATATTTGCTGTAAATGTAGGCATGCAATTAGTGAACACCCTTGAAGCTGTGGTGAGATCAAATGTCAGTGTCCTGAAATTAAAATGTCTAGCTTGAACGTAAATGCAAAGGAATTTCCTGGAGTCCTTTTTTTTTTGCCTCAAATTGCAAAGTCCAAAGAGCACACACCTGGCCTCTGAACAGTTGTGGAACAGTAGACAACCATAAGCATTCAAAGGGGTTTCTCTAAACTCTGAGCATTTTGAACAGCATTTTATGACCTATTAAAAAATAATTGGCACTGCTTTTACACATGCTATTGATCACAGAAAAAAGAACATACTGCATTTTGTTACAGATCTGAAACAAAAATACCGCTTGCACTAGCTCTACTGCCTGCTGATAAGCAATATGCAAGAAAGTACTCACTGGGAGAGAGCTCAACCCACAGTTGAGTATTTTTATGTCGAAGATCCAGAACTAAAAGAAACTACCATATAGCGGTGCTGCAGCTAGTAAGAAAAGTAAAGAATTGTAAAGGATGACAGCTTTACTGTTATGGCATCAAAGAAACCACCGGTACTGCCTTTTATGACTGTCTTATTACTCTGGCTTAATGGACAGCAGTCCTGCTAGCATCTACAAGTACTTTGTTAATGCAAATCCAAAGGCTTTATGCAACGGTTATAAATTGTAGATCTTTTTGAAAGATGTGCCTTCTCTGCAAGTTGGAGACTTACCTGAACCAAGCCCTGCACTTTCACAAGGCAAAGTACAAAGCCAAGTACAACAGAACTGGAGACAGTATGAACAAAACACTCTTCTGCAAAAAAGAGAAAAAAAAGTTGCTGGCTGGAGTTCCAGTAAAGTAGACTGGATGTACAACTTAAGCAGCAAGCTACAAAATGGCATCAAGAAAACAAAATACAGTAGCCATGTATACAAATTTGATACCAGCAGTGACATTCTGTGTTTGCTTGTATATGAATGAAGGTTCAAGAGACCAAATTCTGAAGAGTTAAATAAAATGAAGCCTGACTACTGGATCTGCAGCCATGAAAATCTTGACAGTGTGCTTCTAAGGCCAAGTGGCTAGGGTGATGATGTCCACATTAGAGATATTTTCTAACTGCAAACACTGGAAATGGCTATCTATCCCAGTGAAGTTGGCTGCGACCACAACATTTTTTAGCAGGTGGTTTGCATCTTAACAGTAAGATGCGAGGCATTTAGCAGTCTATCAGAAAAGGTGATTCTTGGCAACTGCAAGCTTTTTCTACCCTGATGTGAAAAATCGTTTTAATCTTCCTAAAAAAAAAAAAAAAAAATCACAGATTTTCTTCAAATATAATCAGAGTTGACTGAGTACTTCCACTGCATGGTTTCTGCTCCATTAAACAAGGTGAATTAGCAACTTTTGGGAGAAAGAAGGTTTCATTCTACTGAACAAACAGTCCTTGTGGAACAGCAGATATATGAAGACACCAAGCTTCACGATTTTGTAAGAAGATGGCCACTGTAAACAGCATTTTCCAAAAAAAACTTCAGTACCACCATGTCAGTTTGGTTTAAATGGCAAGTAGGCAAGCCTGTCGATAAGGAAGTCCAAAGATGGGAGAATGTTTTTAAAAATGGATGTAGATACAGTACTCCTCTATCAGGCAGTTACCATATACTTACTGTGCGACTCCAGGCATCACTTAGACAGTAAAGCCAGAGCCTCCACTGAAGACAGGTCTCAACCAAGCTGGAAAACATGGTTAACAAAATATACATACAAAGGATAAATTGAAATAAATGCTTTACCAGGCAGCATCTGGCCACAGTATTACTCTCTATAAAGTCATGAGCAGAAACATATCACACATGTTCCCTGCCCAAAAAATAACGAGCTAAAATCATAAAAAATGACAAGATACTTCAGTAACACCAGTTGATTGATGGATTGGGGCAGTATTGAGTTTGGTCATCTACTGCTTAGAAGATGCAGGCCTACCCAGTGGCAACAGCAGCATCAAGAACCCAAACTGAGAGATTCTGTGTGACCAAGAGATGCATAGCAAGAGACATTGGAAAGTTTTCACACCAACAGTGGGACATGCTTTGCTAGTAATGGTGCATCCTACACTGCTAGGGATAAAAGTAACTGAAAAGTACAGTTTTGTATCTACCATAAATGTAGATGTCCGATAGACATGCAACTGCAGTCATAACATGTGGGTTGTCCTGCCTCAGGCAGCCCTCGGTCGGCCGGATTCCAAAGTCTGGGTCCGACGTCGGCTGATGTCGCATTTCTCTCCGACGTCAGAGCGGCTGGAGTACATAAGCATCAGCCGACGCCATTTTCTTCAGTGTTTCTTGCCACAGATGCCAGGTGCCCTCCAAGGAAGGCTGTAATCAAATTGGAAGACAAAAACAGGATTCCAGACAAATAAATGAGCAATAAAACAAATACACCATAACAGATATCCCCAGCTAAGAGTAACAGGGATAGGAGTGAACCCTAGGCATAGAGGGGTATGGAGGGAGGGAAAATCCGACTGCAGTTGCATGTCTATCGGACATCTACATTTATGGTAGGTACAAAACTGTACTATGTCCTTCAAGAATGCAACTGCAGTCATAACATGTGGGTAGAATACCATAGCTTAGCTGGGGGAGGAGGAATGCTCTAGGAAAAGGATGGTGTGGCAATCAAACCCTGCAGTACTGCCGAAGCAAAGCCTGCTCTGGATCTGGAGTATAGAGGGAGATTGTAGTGTTTGGAGAATGTATGCACGGAGCTCCATGTAGCAGCTTCTAGAATGTCCTTAGTAGGCACCCCTCTTAAGAATGCTGTAGAGGTGGCTGTAGCTCTGGTGGAATGTGGTCTGACATTGGCTGGAACAGTCTTTCCATGAAAGAAATAACAGAATCTGATGCAATGTCCAATCCATTTTGAAATAGTCTGTTTTGAAATTGCTTTTCCTTGGACTGCAGGGGCGTAAGCTACAAAAGTTGTTCAGACTTCCTACTGGCCTTGGTTCTGTCCAGGTAGTATCGAAGTTGTCTGTGAATGTCCAAGGTATGCAACAGTCTTTCCCCTTATTCTCAGGATTGGGGAAGAAAGCAGGCAGATGAATGGCTTGATTTAAAGAAACCCTAGATACCACCTTTGGCATAAAAGTAGGGTTGGTCCTTAATGAAACCCTGTCTCTGTGAAAAATTATGAACGGTGGTATTGCCATTAGGGCCTGTAGTTCCGAAACCCTTCTTGCTGAGGTAATTGCCAACAGGAAAGCTGTCTTCCATGAGAGAAATTGCAAGTCAACTGAAGCTGCTGGCTCAAATGGGGGTAGAGTCAGTTTTTCTAACACAAAATTGAGGTCCCAGGCTGGCACTGGGGCCTTTCTTGGTGGCTTAATGTTCTTGATTCCCCTGAGGAATTGCCTTAGCAAAGGGTGTGAAAAAACAGGAGGATCAGTGTTGTATCTAGCTGAAATAGCTGATGCATGTATCTTTATGGAAGAATATGAGAGGCCGTTCTTTAGCATATCTGCCAAATATTCCAAGATGAGTGGGATGTTCAACAATGATGCATCATGTCCCTTGCTGGTATTCCAATTGCTGAATCTTTTCCACTTTGCTAAGTAAACCTTTCTGGTGGATGGTCTTCGAGCCTCTGTTAGTATCCGATGAACTTCCTTGGAGAGAGATAGGTTGAGGTTATTTATGGGATCTCCCATGCTGTTAGCTGCAGTGTCTGAAGGTTTGGATGCACGGTTTCGAAATTGTGTTGAGTCAAAAGTAGAGGCCATTGGGGAAGGGCCCACCTCCTGGTGTGACATATGCTCCGTAGTAGTGGGTACCAGTGTTGTCTTGGCCAGTCCGGAGCTATTATGATTCCCTTGGGTTTCTCTGCTTTGATCTTTAGTAATACTGAGGTCATCAGTGGCAGAGGTGGGAATGCATAGATTGTTAGGAAGTTCCAGTTGAATGAGAGAGCATCTATTTTCCAAGCTTTTGGATGGTATGTCCTTGTGCAGAATTTTGGTAGAAGATGGTTGAGGTGAGAGGCAAATAGGTCCACTTCTGGCCTGCCCCATGTCGAAGTGAGTTGTGTGAAGACCTTCGGATGTAACCTCCACTCGTGTGGATCTGTGAAATTCCTGCTGAGGCTGTCCACCAACACATTGTCTTTGCCTGGAACAAACTGGGATTGTAACTGGATGTTTAGGCTCAGTGATTTTTCCCAAAGATGCATTGTCAGTCTGCAAAGGGGGTAAGAGTGGGTACCCTCCTTGCTTGTTTATGTACCACATCACAGTGGTGTTGTCTGTCCGTATCAGTAAATGGCCTTGCTGAAGTTGGTGTTGAAAAGCCTCTATGGCATGCATTACTGCCAGCATTTCCTTTTGGTTTATATGCAGATGTGTTTCCTTTGGACACCATTGTCCTTGTATACATCTGCCTTCCATGTGCGCCCCCCATCCAAGGTCTGAGGCGTCTGTGGTCATGGTCTGTGTTATCTGTGGTTTTTTTGAATGACATACCTGTGTTTGCCTGGCTCACCGAGGCCCACCATAGGAATTCCTTTTGTAGGCATGGAATGAGCGGTATGATAGTCTCCAAGTTGTTGCTGTGTTGAGACCAAATGCTTTTTAGGTACCATTGAAGCTTTCTCATGTGTAGTCTTGCTAATGGAACCAGGAGAATGCAGGATGCCATGTAACCCAGGGCCTGTAGGAATCTCCTTGCAGTCATCTGGGTGAGTTTCGCTAAACCTTTGAAGTAACGAGTTAACTTCTCTTGCTTGTCTTCTGTCAGGTAAGCCATTTGAGGGGCTGTGTCTAGTTTGGCTCCTAAGAAGATTATTTGCTGGGATGGCTGCAGTCTTGACTTTTGGAAGTTGACTGTGTATCCCAGAGCTTGAAGTAATCGTATGACATAGTCCAAATTTCTTGTCAACATCAATTTGTCGTCCGCTTGTATGAGGCAGTCGTCCAGGTACGGGTAAATTTGGATCCCCTGGAGCCTGCAATGAGCAATTACTGAAGCCAGGCATTTTGTGAATACTCTGGGCGCAGTAGATAAGCCAAATGGCAATGCTGAGAATTGATAATGCTCTGGCCCTGCAAGAAATCTGAGGTATCTTCTGCAGCTGTGTCTGATAGAGACATGCAGGTATGAGGTCCAGAGTAATCAGCCAAGACCTCTTGCCCAGCATGGGAAGGAGTTGCTGTAGAGTCAGCATTTTGAACTTTGGTACTATGAGAAAGGTGTTTAATGCCGACAAGTCTAGTATTGGTATCCATTGAGATTCTTTTCTTGGAACAAGGAACAGTCTTGAGTAAAACCCCTGGTCTTGTTCTTGTTGTGGAACTCTTTCTATTGCTTTCATCAGAGTAAGCAGAGTGACTTGCTTGATAGCCTCTGCCCTCTGGTTTTGTGGTAGGTTTGGCATGCCTTGTTTTCTTGGCAAGGTATGAAAGTGGAACCTGTACCCTCGGTCTATAATGTCCAAAATCCATTTGTCCTTTGTCAGTCTGTGCCAATTTTCTGCAAACAGAGATAATTTCCCGCCCAAGGGAGCTTCTATTTGTTCCCTGGTAGGCGGAAGTAGAGGAAAGTCATTGAGATTGTGGCTGTGTGGCAGGTGAAACCCCTGCGTCACTTCTTTGGTTTCCTGGCTGCCATTGTCGTCCCCTGTAAGGGCCTCTGTATTGGCCTCTTCCTCGGCCACGTCTGTTTTTACCCCTTTGAAACTTTTCTGGATTAGGAAAGGACCAGTTTTTTGAAGGCCAATTCCTACTGAATCTGGGGGGCTGAACCTGGAGGAAATCTTTCACCGTCTGAACTGATTTTGCTTTTTCTTCGATGGTCTTTAACACATCCTTAGCATTAGCACCAAAAAGCTTGTTCTTTTCCAAAGGTGCATCCAGAAGTTTTGCCTTTACATGATCTGGTAGAGGTTGATCTTTTAACCACGCATGTCTACGAATGACTGCCCCTGTCATAGCTGCCCTACATGAAGCTTCCAGTGCATCATATCCACACTGCAGGAAGTGATTGCTTACTTGTTGAGTGTTATGTATAGCTTCCTGCAAAGCCTTCCTGTCTAAAGGATCAGGAGTGGCTAATGTTTTTTGTAAATCTTCTAACAGGAAATCCTGATATGAAAAAGGCAATTCAAAGCTCTCATAGATAAAGTAGTGGATGTGTAAACCTTTTTGCCCCATCTCTCTAAAGACCTAGCTTCCCTGTTGGAGGGCAATGGATTTTTAGAGGTGGAAGCAGAAACTCCTTTAGGCCCCTGTGAAATAGTTTCCAAATCAGCAGTATGGGCCCTGAATAAATGGGAATGAGTTTCTGGGATCCTGTAATACCTGTCTGGCTTGGCTGGAGCAGGAGGGAGAGAATTAGGGGTAGCACTAGAGTCTGAATATAAATCATCCAAAACATCAAGTACAGGAGGAATAGCTAAGGGCCTGTGCTGGGGCTTCTTAAGGAAAGTCCTAAGGCGTTTTCTGGAATCAGAAAAATCCTGTCCCTGCCACTTGAAATGTTCCCTCATGGTATGCAGAACTTCCCCAAAAGAAATATCCTCAGGAGGGGAGGCCGAGGGGATAGAATCTTCTGCATCCAAGTCCTCATAGGTCTGGAAGAGCTCTTCCTGGCTATCAGAGTGGACAGAGCCCTCAGAATCTTCATCTGAAGGAATAGGGTCAGAGGGTTCAACCCGGGGCCTTTTATCAGAAGGAGGCTGGGATCCTCTCTCAGGATGGGCCTGTGAACCTCTAATCATAGAAATTAAGTCAGCAGCCATGGACATAATTTGTGTCTCTGGAGTAGACTGAGGTAAGGTTTTAGTAGTAAGATGCTTTGTTTTGCTGGCTGCCTTAGCCCTAGTGTAGGCCTTAATAGACATGGCCATAGGAGGCCTGGCAGCTCCACGTGCAGGAGTGACCTTTTCTACAGCAATGGTCTCGGGCATTTCCTCGGTTTCGGTATCCGGAGGAAAATCGATAACTGGCGTCTGAGTGATGTCCGGAATCAGAGTCGTCGGTAATGCGGTGTCTTCGGTTCGGAGCGGTGGAGAGACAGTCTCAGAGGGAACCGGAGCACTCGCGCTAGGTTTTGGCGTGGAGTCGGAGGTAGACGCGGGCCGAGGATGTCGGTCCCGGTCTTTTCGCTTCTTGGGAGTTTGCGATGTCGGAAGTTCCGACGGCATGGTGTAAGCAAATTTATCGCCGAAAAAATCTTCAGCGAACTCCGCCCGGCGCCTGAGAGTGCGCTTGTTGAAGCGAGCACAGGCTACACAGGCCGAGATGTCGTGGTCTGGGCCAAGGCAAGGAAGACAGTAAGAGTGGAAATCCTTATGAGGTACTTGTTTACCACAAGAAAGACAATTGTTAACTTTTTCAGTAATTTCTGACATCGGCTGAGGCAAGAAAAGGTCCCCAACGGGGTACTTAGCTTTTTTGATGACTTCGGAATCGAAGAATACAGGAGCTGACCGACCGGCACTTGCGAACTGCTTCTGCTTTGGGCACCGTGCGGCAAGAAAGACTGAAGAAAATGGCGTCGGCTGATGCTTATGTACTCCAGCCGCTCTGACGTCGGAGAGAAATGCAACATCAGCCGATGTCGGACCCAGACTTTGGAATCCGGCCGACCGAGGGCTGCCTGAGGCAGGACAACCCACATGTTATGACTGCAGTTGCATTCTTGAAGGACATCTATATCCTTTTACCCCTTTTCATGGCCAAACCTGGTCAACAAACACATTTTTTTTTTTTTTTTTGTTTTTCTTTCCTCCCTGAATTTTGCATTAATGTGCTGAATCAGTAGGAACTGTTGTAAGCTCTGGAGGAAACCTCTAGTACCATGGCTACAAAATATGCACACTACTACCTCTCCTGAGTAGTGAGCATTTCAGTGTATGCAAGTAACTTTTTCAGAAAGTCCCGATCAGCCTGACCTTTGACTACACAGCTCCAGAAGAGAACTCTTAACAGCTCAGTGTTCCCATATGCATTAACACCTTTATAACTTCATATATTACTGGGTACTGTGTGCAGTTATAAAAAAGCAAACAAAACATTGCACAAATTTTCCATTTCATGCAGTACACATGTATGACTCCACTTAATTACGCAATTTAATATTAATTAGATGACTCAATTCCTGCCCTCCCTGAAATTTCACATCTCCTTCTCAACATTATTCTGCGTGTATTGTTCCCACAGATTCTATTTCTATGTTGTCTTCTCCTTCCATTTTCTAAATACATCACTTCCAGTTATTTTTTACTTCCTTCACATCATTCAGTATATTATACTACAATCAGATTAACTTTTGAATTCCATTTTCTAGTAATTGCTTTTTTTGGCAACAAACTGCATTAAACTTAGACATAGGGCCTTACTATGTCTAGGCAATTCAGTTTATGTATCGCAACTCAAAAGAATGTGGGGATATGGGGAGGCCTCAAGCCAGTAAATAGCTCTCGAGCTTTAGAAGATGGCCGAGTCGGAGCAGAGGATCGGCTCCGAGCCCAACCAGCAAGAATGAAGGCGAGATAGACAACTTAACATTAAGTTATTCCTGCATGGCAGGGACTGTTCCTGTACAGCACAGCAGCGCTCCTTGCATATTCATGAAGGCGCACTGCCTGTGCTGTTAAATGGACATGGAGCTGTGTACAAGTGCAGGGGGTATGTGTCTGAGAACAGAGCTCTCACAATACACACCCCCCCCCACTCCAGAATTGCCTTTCGGCAATTAAAACGAGCAAGAACTCTCATAACACCCCCAAGCAGTCAGGAAAACAAAAGTGGTCAAAGGCAAAAGGGACCAGGGCTAGTCCACTGGGCCATAAACAGCCCGTTTTCAGTGGAGGCCCGGGGAGAAAAGCTCCAAATATTGCAAGTTACATATTACATCTTACAAAAGAATAAAGATTTGTAGAGAACAATTAAAACATTTACAGAAATGTAATACGTTATGTAATACTAGCCCTTTTGGAGGTTGGGTAAACTGAACATATGCAGAAGACATTTTTGTCAAATAAGCTCTTTGTAAGTAAAAATTAAACAAATAGCTACTAGCCCTTTGGCAGCTAGGTGGACCATTTTGCATGGAGACAGTAGAAGAAAATCAGATTATTGAAAGTATAGTACATTAGATAGCAGACAGAAAAACAGTCCCTTGTAGGGCAAGAATGTTTTATGTTGAGATGAAGCAATAGAACTGGTAAATGGTAATGATTCAGTTGCAGGGTAGAAAGAGATGGGGTGGAGAGGGGTTTATGTTGGAGCGTCACATGGGCATTCCCATTTGGCTGATAGATGAAAGAATAGCTGAGATTTGAAATTGGTGTGGTTTGGAAGGTTGCAAAGTTGGGGAAGGGGGGAGTTCCACTGCTTGGCTAATGAGTAGAACAATAGTAGGTGGCCAGGAGGTCGTGCTGGTTTGTGGACCTGAAAGAGAATTTGGTTGATAGACCTGAGTTGGCGGTTGGGTATATATGGTTTTAAGGATGTAGTGAGAGAACTTATGGTAGCAGGATTTAAGTTTGGATAGTAAGCAGAGGTGGAGATTTGTGAACAGAGGGGCACCATACATAGGGGAGGGGAGCAGGAAGGTGGATGCCAGGGTTTAATGGGTAGAGGGGCTGAGGAAGCAGTTGTGTCTGTAGAGGAGACCTATCTTTTGGTGTTTTTTTTTGACTGCGGAGTGGATGTGGGTATCAAATTTTAGATAATCATCAATGATTATGCTGAGAAGCTTGGTGGTGGGAACTATTTCAAGGGGGGTACTATTCTGGTTCTGTACGGTGAATGAGGTTTTGTCAATAATAGAGTTTTTGGTAGGGGAAAAGATCATTATTTTGGTTTTATTTGCATTTAGAGCTAAGTGGTTGACCTGCATCCAGGTTTTGGTTGTGGAGAAGCCTGTTTGGGGTTTTTGCAAGGAGCTCAGAGGGTGAGAAGGCTGAGCAGATGACAGTCGAGTCGTCTGCATATTGGATGACAGATGATTCTGGGATGGAGTGGTGAAAGTTGTTAATAAACAGGTTACAGAGTAGAGGGCCAAGAATGGAACCTTGAGTGACGCCTGTGAGCGATTCAGTGATAGCGCTTTATCTGCAATCATCTGCAAAGTTAGTCATTCAGAGGCTACTGATGTTGGGCTTGACTTCAGAGTAGTTAGTACTCAAAAGGAGTGGACTCTGGACCAATCCCTGATGGACTCCACTTGTGAGTGGCCTCTTTGTAGAGATGGACTCCTCAATTCTAACTTTATGGGTCCAGTCTGTGAGCCAGCTTGTTATCCACAGGGTGACAAAAGGGTTTATACATAATTACTTAAGTTTATCAATAATGCCCAAGTGGGGTATTGTGTTACATGCTTTGGCCAGGTCAAAGTGCACAGTGTGAATAATTTTGCCCGCATCCATTGTTTTGGTAACCTTCTCAAAGAAGTCCAGCAGGTACAGTAGGGAAGAGCTACCCTTGATAAAACCAGACTGGGTTGCGACCAGTGTCTGAAGGTTTCCTATGTCACTACTGATCATCTCCATGATAATTTTTTTCCATGGCTTTGCATACGAGAATATTGAGACTTATGGTTCTGTTGTTCCCAGGATCTGTAGATGGCCCACCTTTGTGCAGAGTGATGACTTTTGCTGTTCTTCATTCCTGATGCACAAAGCTTGTCTGGAGGCTACAGTGATAAAGCAATTGCAGAGGAACTGATGGATAATAATTTATGCTATTTAGAAGGCATTCTGGGATATTGTCTGGGCACATTTATGCAGTGCTTTCTGGCCTTAGACAGGGCATTAAGGACCTTGTCCCTAGTTGACAGCAGGGAGAGTTATATTTGATGGTATTTCCTGAGGGAAGGTTGATGGGGGGGGGGGGTGACGGGTAAAGTTGGAGCTGAATTTGCCAGCTAGTAGTTTTGCTACATATGAAGGTTCATAGGTAGGTACTAAGCTATCAGCCCCAGGGCCTATATAACCCTAGCCAAAAAGGTTCCCTGGCTTTCGCCACCCAAGAAAATTATCTTCCTGTGCTGGTTGAGCAGTGCCGCAGAAGTGATCCCTGGGGTGAATTTTCTATTTCTCAACCAGTCAAGACTTTTCTTAAAGAGGGACAATGAGGAGCTTTGCTTGACATGAATGGGTAGTTTGTTCCAGAGTATGGGAAGTCTCTGGGGCAAGAATCTATCCCTCCAGCATGTTCTGTTTACTGTGGTGACAAGGTTTAGGTCCCTGGAGCATGTGGTTTGGAGAGATTGGGATTTCTTTAAGTGTACCATGTCCAACAGCTCTGGGTTTGACATAGCTTTGCATATTAGGCAGAGATCATCTCTGAGTAGGCAATATGTGATGGAGTAGAACTGGAGTTTTTTGAGCCAGTCTGTGTATGGCATCTGTTTCAGGACAGTAATCCTCTTAGTGAAGTATTTCTGTGAGATACATGCCAAATGGGGCATTGTACTCTATAATGGGTCTGATGAGGGATGAATAGAGAGGAACAATGACCCTCTTTTTCTAGAGGAGAACCCTTTTGTGATGAGGTGTGCCACATAGAAGGATTTCCAGACTACTGTGGCGATGTGGTTATCAAAGGAGAGACTACTGTCCACCTGTGTCACGGGTTTTCATCACACTTTCGCTGTTTAGTGAGCTACCGTCTATGTGGTAGTTCATGGGTACCAAGTTTTCCCAAAGGGAATGACAATGGACTTCTTGGCATTGAGCTTGAGGTCATGAGCTTGTATTGCTCAGGCTCTGGATCGCATTGCATAAGTGGAATTTCCTTAAGATTCCAAGAGCAAGATATGTTATTTCTTACACTTATTTCACTGAACCGCACTTCTGAAATGCTTATAATTGTGCTATACAGTTGATCTACTACATTTTGCACTGTTATAAAGCTTGTTTTTATTGTTTCACTGCATTTACGAACTGTTTTATACTGTTTTAACATCACTTAACTGTAAACTGCTTTTTCATACTGAGTTGTATTTTCTGTTTGTGGGTGCTCTATCCGAGCTTTTCTGTGCATTTTTGATTGTCTGTTTACAGTTAAAAGCATTCTCGAGTCTGCTCCTTGATCCGTTTAAAACTTTCATTTGGTGGCTACAGCTAGGAACTGTAATAGTGTGCATTACTATAATTGCATTTTTTTATTTAAATTACTAAATTGTAAACTGCTTTTTCATACTGAGACTTGTATATTCTCTTTGTGGGTGTTCTTTCTATGCTTTTAAAGTGAGGTTTTTGTGTTCTACTCAGGTGGCATAGTCTTGATAGAGGTCTGTTGTCTAGGCTGGTAGTTTTGTTTGTTTCCTGTGTTTCTGGCAGCCATTTTCTGCTGATTGTCTTCATTATTATTGAGAGTAACAAGGCCTTCAGTAGTACGAGTGATGGGGTAATAGCAGGGGCTGAGTAGAAATTTGATCTCCCAACTCTTCCATTCTTACTGCTATATAAACCCTATGTCTTATAAAGGTTCTGCTTGTATTGCTCAGGCTCTGGATTGCATTGCATAAGTGGAAATTCCTTAAAATTCCAAGAGCAGGAATAGTTATTTCTTACACTATTTCACTGAACTGCACTTCTCAAATGCTTATAATTGTGCTATACAGTTGATCTGCTACATTTTGCACTGTTATAAAGATTGTTTTTATTGTTTCACTGCATTTAAGTACTGTTTTATACTGTTTTAACATTACTTAACTGTAAACTGCTTTTTCATACTGAGAGTTGCATTTTCTGTTTGTGAATGCTCTATCCCAGCTTTTCTGTGCATTTTTGACTGTCTGTTTACAGTTAAAAGCACTCTCGAGTCTGCTCCTTGATCTGTTTAAAACTTTCATTTAGTGGCTACAGCTTGGAACTGTAATTTTTTACAGCTGAGAACTGTAATTTTTCCCACTCACCCTCCCTAGTGTTGTGTGTTCTTATACTTGGTGGCTTTGCAGTTGCCCGCCCATACTGTACATTTGATCTGTGACACTCCTCCCAGTCTAGTGTCATTAGTTCACTCAATCTAAGAGAACATTTATGAAGGCCAACCCACTCAGATTCTTAACGTTGAATTAACTTCTGTTCCAGCTTTCTCCATTTCCAATTTATTGGAAAAAAAATTTCTAAGCTTGCTCCCCCCCCCCTTTCCTGTGGCAGGTCTTGTCCAGATACAGATTTGCTGTGTCCAGGAGTGTTTGTGAGCTCCTAAGCCCCCCCCCCCCCCCATTTAACTGGGGTTAAACTATTCCTGGCGCCATAAAGTCTGTTCTTCAAAGTTTCCCTTGCAACTAGCCAGCTTTTTAGTTTTAGCACTCATCTGTTTCTTTGAGTTCAGCACTTGTTCAGAACTCATTTTAAGCACTAAATAAGTTACAAATTACTACAGCACTCAACTTTCCTCAACTGTCTAGAAAACAGTTTTTAGCACGTAATAAATAAGCACCTATTCAGGCATATCTAAAGGTCAGCTCCCGGTGTTTTCTCCTGTTTACCTGATGAATCTGGGCATTATGGGACAATGCAACAATTGCCTCATGTACACAGACAACCCTCTCCTCCTACCACCCACCACTACGACAGTACAGTTTTGTACCTACCATAAATGTAGATGTCCGATAGGTATGCATCTGCAGTCATAACATATGGGTTGTCCTGCCTCAGGCAGCCTTCGGTCGGCCGGATTCCAAAGTCTGGGTCTGGCCTCGGCTGATGTCGCACTTTCCCCGACGTCAGAGCGTCTGAGGTATAAAAGCATCAGCCGACACCATTTTCCTCAGTTTTTCTTGCCCCAGATGCCAGGTGCCCTCTAGGAAGGCTAAATTTGGATAAATGCTGAAAAGTTCCAAACATTTGCAAATTATATACATGTATAAACAAACAAATACACCATAATAGATTCCCCCAGCTAGCTAAAAGAGGGGAAGGAGGGAGGGTAATCCTGACTGCAGATGCATACCTATCGGACATCTACATTTATGGTAGGTACAAAACTGTACTATGTCCTTCAAGGATGCATCTGCAGTCATAACATATGGGTAGAATACCATAGCCAATCTGGGGGAGGAGGTACTAAGAAAAGGCTGGTGTAGTTAAGATCCCCTGCAGGACTGCAGTTGCAAACCCTGCTCTGGATCTAGAGTATAAAGGTAGATTGTAATGCTTGGCAAATGTATGCACGGAGCTCCAAGTAGCAGCTTCTAAAATGTCCTTGGTAGCCACCCCCCGTAGGAAGGCTGTAGTGGTGGCCGTGGCGCTTGTGGAGTGAGGCCTGATATTTTCAGGAACTGTCTTTCCATGAAAGGAGTAGCAAAAGCGAATGCAATTTCCTATCCATTTTGAAATTGTCTGTTTGGAAATTGCTCTTCCTTGCACCCCAGTTGCATATGCTACAAAACGTTGGTCAGTTTTTCTGCTAGTTTTTGTTCTGTCCAAGTAGTAGCGTAGTTGTCTGTGTATATCCAGGGTGTGCAAAAGTTTTTCCCCTCTATTCTGTGGATTAGGGAAGAACGTAGGCAAGTGAATAGCTTGGTTCAAGGATACCCTAGATACCACCTTTGGCATAAAAGTAGGATTGGTTCTTAGTGATACCCTGTCCTGGTGGAAAATAAGAAAAGGCTGCACTGCCATTAATGCTTGTAACTCAGATACTCTTCTTGCTGAAGTGATTGCCAGAAGGAATGCAGTTTTCCAAAATAGAATATGTAGATCCGCTGATGCTGCTGGTTCAAAAGGAGGAAGTGTCAGTTTCTCCAGCACAAAGTTGAGATCCCAGGCAGGTAGAGGGGGTCTTCTTGGAGGTTTAATATTTTTGATCCCTCTCAGAAATTGTCTGAGAAGAGGGTGTGAAGATAGGTGGATCCACATTGTATTCTGCTGAAATTGCTGAAGCATGGATCTTAATGGAAGAATAGGACAGGCCATTGTGGAACAATTCTGCCAAGTATTCTAGGATATGTGTTAGGTTTGCCACTGTGACATCTGTGCCCTTTGATGTGCTCCAAATGAGAAATCTCTTCCATTTAGCTGAGTATGTCTTCCTTGTGGAAGGCCTGCAAGCCTCCAGGATAATGTCCTTCACCCTCTGAGATAAAACAGTTGTATTGGGATTTAAGGAATTTTCCAGGCAGTTAGCTGCAATGTTTTCAAGTTGGGATGCAGAGTCTTGAAATTGTTCTGCGTCAGAAGAGGCGGCCATAGGGGGAGAGGCCATGATTTTGCCTGAGACATGCTTCTCAATAATGGATACCAGTGTTATCTTGGCCAGTCCGGAGCTATTAGTATCACTTTTGGCTGTTCCTCCCTGATCTTCAGTAGAACCTTGTACATCAATGGGAGAGGTGGGAAGGCATATACTGTTAGGGCTTTCCAGCTGATATACTGTTAGGGCTTTCCAGCTGAAAGAGAGAGAGTCCACCCTCCAAGCTTGTGGGTGGTATGTCCTTGAGCAGAATGTCTTCAGTTGATTGTTGAGTGGGGAGGCGAACAAATCTATCTCCGGCATTCCCCATGTCTTTGCTATGAGTTGGAAGATGTCTGGGTGCAGCATCCATTCGTGTGCATCCATGGTAGTTCTGCTTAAGCTGTCCGCCAGTGCATTTTCTTTCCCTGGCACGAATTGGGCCTGTAGTTGGATATTGAGATTCAGGCATAGTTC
Source organism: Protopterus annectens (assembly GCF_019279795.1). Classification (NCBI taxonomy): domain Eukaryota; kingdom Metazoa; phylum Chordata; order Ceratodontiformes; family Protopteridae; genus Protopterus; species Protopterus annectens. The sequence continues at coordinate 233,186,816 of NC_056727.1, forward strand.
CCACAGATTCATAGCCATCCGGCATAGAGGGTAGGAATGTGTGCCTCCCTGCTTGTTTATGTACCACATGACCGTGGTGTTGTCTGTCCTTATTAGCAGGTGTCCTTGTTGGAGGAAGGGTTTGAATGCCTCGATTGCATGCCTCACTGCCAGCATTTCCTTTTGGTTTATGTGCATGTTTAGCTGTCCTTGAGGCCATAGGCCTTGGATACATTTGTCCTCCATGTGTGCTCCCCATCCTCGGTCTGAGGCGTCCGTGGTGATGGTCTGCCTTGGTTTTGGTTTGTTGAAAGGCAACCCTCTGTTGGACTGGCAGGCCTGAGCCCACCACAGGAATTCCTTTTGAAGGCATGGAATGATTGGTATCATGGTTTCTAAACTGTGACTGTGCTGAGACCATACACTCCGGAGGTACCATTGTAATTTCCTCATATGCAGCCTGGCATGCAGTATTAGAATTATGCAGGATGCCATGTAACCCAGGGCCTGCAGGATTTTCCTTGCAGTAAGCCGAGTTTGTCTTATCAGAATCATGAAGTAATCTGGAAGTTGTTTTTGTTTTTCTTCTGTGAGAAAGGCCATTTGGGTGGTTGTGTCCAGATCTGCACCCAAAAAGGTTATCCTTTGGGATGGTACTAGTCTTGACTTTTGGATGTTGACTGTGTATCCCAAGGTCTGTAGCAGGTGTATGGCATAGGCCAAGTCCTTTATCAAATTTTCCTTGTTGTCCGCTTGTATTAGGCAGTCGTCCAGGTATGGGTAAATTTGAATTCCCTGTAGTCTGCAATGTGCAATTACTGATGCCAGGCATTTCGTGAATACTCTGGGCGCAGTAGATAAGCCAAAGGGCAATGCTGAGAATTAATAATGCTCTGATCCTGCAAGAAATCTGAGGTGTCTTCTGCAGTTTGGTCGAATAGGGACGTGCAGGTATGCCTCCTTGAGATCTAGAGTCACCAGCCAAGACTCCTTGCCCAACATGGGAAGAAGTTGCTGTAGGGTCAGCATTTTGAATTTTGGCACAATGAGATAAGTGTTCAGTGCGGACAGGTCGAGAATAGGCCTCCATTGATTTTCCTTTCTTGGTACAAGGAATAGTCTGGAGTAAAATCCTTGGCCTTGTTCTGAACATGGAACCTTTTCTATAGCTTTCATCTGAAGTAAATTGCTGATTTGTTTTAAAGCCTCTGCCCTCTGATTTGGTGGAAGGTTTGGCATTCTGCCTCTTTTTGGCAAAGTGTGAAAGTGGAACCTGTATCCTTTGTCTATTATTTGCAGTGTCCATGTATCCTTTGTGATATAATGCCAGTTTTTTGAGAATAAAGCCAGATTTCCGCCCAAGGGTGCTTCTAGTTGATCCCTGGTAGGCGGAATCAGAGTTAAGTCATTGACCCTGTCCTGGTGTAGGAGGAGTTGCTGTTTCACTACTCCTCTGGTTGGCAGGCTGCCACTGACGGCCTCTGTAGGAGCCCTTTGATTGACCTCTTCCTCTAGGGTGCCTGTTCCTGCTTCTCTGGGCTCTGTCCGAGTCTGGAAAGGACCAATTCTTAGTAGGCCAGTTTCTGCTGAATCTCGGTGGTTGAACTTGCAGGAAATCTTTAACTGTTTGCACAGATTTTGCCTTTTCTTCAACCTTTTTTAAGATCTCCTGAGCAGAGGAGCCAAATAAATTTTGTTTCTCCATTGGAGCATCCAGGAGTTTAGCTTTGACATGGTCTGGCAAAGACTGCTCCTTCAGCCAGGCATGCCTACGAATAACTGCCCCAGTCATAGCTGATCTAAATGAAGCCTCCAGTGCATCATAGCCACATTTTAAGAAATGATTACTAACCTGTTGTGAGTTGTTTACCAAATCCTGAAGGGATTTACGGTCTAGGAGTTCAGAAGAAAGTTTCTTATTCAGTTCATCTAACAAATACTCCTGGTACTGTATCATATGAAATTGACAGTTTAATGCCCTGACAGAAAGAGTTGCAGAAGTATACACCTTCTTTCCCCATCTCTCTAAAGCTCTAGACTTTCTGTCAGAGGGTAGAGGATTTTTGGCAGTAGCGGCCGCAACCCCTTTAGGGCCCTGAGAAATAGTTTCTGGGTCTGCAGAATGGGCTTTATACAAATGGAAATGAGAATCCGGGACCCTGTAGTATCTTGTCAGGTTTGGCAGGGGCCGGAGGGAGAGTATCAGGGGCTGTACTGACATCATTGTACACATCATCAATTACATTCAGAACAGGAGGTATAGCTAAGGGCCTATGCTGAGGCAAATGCAAAAAGGTCCTTAATCTTTTTCTAGAATCAGAGAAATCCTGACCTTGCCATTGAAAATGCTCTCTCATGGAGTGTAGAGTCTCACCAAAGGAAAACTCTTCAGGAGGGGAGGCCGAAGGGATAGATCGCATCTGAATCCTCATAAGGAGAGTAAGCCTCTTCCTGGTGGTCTGACAACTCAGATCCATCCGTGGAATCATCTGAGGAGTGTGGATCAGAGGGGTCAGTCCTGGGCCTTTTGCCTGGAGGAGGTTGAGAGGCCCTGTCTGGGTGAGGTTGTGAACCCCTAATTAAGGAAATAAGGTCCTCAGCAAGGCTGAGGATCTGTGAACTAGAGGAAGGCCTCTGGGAGGTAGATTTGGTAGGCAAAGCTTTTGAAAGTTTGGCAGCTTTAGCCCTTGAAAAGGCCTTAATGGACATGGAAGCAGGGGGCCTAGCTGCTCCACGTGCAGGAGTAGAAATATCCAAAGGTATGGTGTCGGACAATTCCTGAACACTAGCTTCGGTAGGTAGTTCTGAAGCCGACTCAGCCGGGGCCTCTCGGGCCTCGGTGGTCGGAAGTATGGTTTCGGAAGAAGGAATCGCAGAGGACTCGGTTTCAGCCGAAACAGACACACTCGCGGTATGTCTAGCCGTGGTTTCGGCCGAAACCGCGGGCCGCGAGTGTCGGTCCTTTTCCTTGCGTTTTTTGACCATATGCGAAGTCGGAGTCTCCGACGGCATTTTATAAGCAAAAGCGGCTCCAAAAAATTCCTCTGCAAACTCCGACCGACGTCTAAGAGTTCGTCGGTTGAAGGAAGCACAGGCTAAACAGGCCGATACGTTGTGGTCTGGGCCTAAGCAAGGAAGGCAGTAAGAATGGAAATCCTTATGAGGTATTCGTTTCCCACAAGTTAAACAATTATTTACTTTTTCTTGCCTCAGCCGATGTCAGACAGAGTCCCCAATGGGGTACTTAGCTTTTTTCGAAGTCTTCGGTAGCTGAAATCACTGGATCTGACAGGCCGGCACTTGTGAACAGCTTCTGCTTCGGGCACCGCGCGGCAAGAAAGACTGGGGAAAATGGCGTCGGCTGATGCTTTTATACCCCAGACGCTCTGACTTCGGGGAAAGTGCGACATCAGCCGAGGCCAGACCCAGACTTTGGAATCCGGCCGACCGAAGGGCTGCCTGAGGCAGGATAACCCATATGTTATGACTGCAGATGCATCCTTGAAGGACATCTGTGAGAGATGCATTTATATAGCCAAACTGGAAGCGAAGCTCTTTTCGCCAAAGACTGGCCTAGACAGTCAAGAGGAGAAGGTAAACACTTGCACCGCACCACACTCATCACATAGTCCCTCAAAACCTACACCACCAAAACACACACACAGAAGCACAAAACACACACCTACATTCACAGAGGCTCTCAGTATAAATCTGCCCAAACAGAGACCTCCAAAGCAGAAATGCAAGCAACCTCCACCCCCCAACACACCCCAAATGACACATAGCCCATATACTCAGTGTGCCACTCAACTACAGCCCATAAGGCATAACATACCCAACACTCTAGTCATAGGTGACTCTACAGTCAGGCACACTGATGTTCCACTCACCAGGCTAAACAAGGAAAAAGTTACTGTCAGCTGCCTGTCATGTGCCAGGATCCGCCACTTAACGCACGCACTCAGGTCACTCCACAAGTACAAATATGACTCTGTCATTGTCCATGTTGGTGTGAATGACCTGAGACGTACCTCCCTGGACTACATGAAGAGAGACATGGAGGAGCTCTCCGATCTTGTAGCCCAGGCAGGTATGACCCCAGCCTTGAGTAGCATCCTGCCATCACCCAGAATGACACCACAGTACAAGGACAAAATGATTGACTAACAATTGGCTAAGCTTCTGGTGTCACTCTAAGGGAATCCAGTATCTGTCCGTCTGGGATGACATGATCGACAGACCACGCTGCTTTGCCAGAGATGGCCTGCACCTGTCGCCCTTGCAATTCCGGATACTGGCAAAGGCTCTTGCCGCCCCTGTAGTGCCTTTTTTAGGCAAGGTTCAAATGACAAATTCACCACTGTAACAGGTACAAGCAAGCAAAATCTGAGGGTAATGCTACTCAATGCTAGACGTCTAAACCTCAAAATGCACTCACTCGAGGGCACTCAAAGTGGAGAACATTGACATCTGTGCAGTGACAGAGACCTGGTTCAAAGCTCCAGAGAGCACCCCTGCATTACCAGGCTATAATTCATACCACACCTTTCGGCCACCAAACCCAGACCAAAACACTAAAGGTGGAGGCATGTCCATATTCATTAAGGATATCCACAACTCCAAGCTAGTTGCTCAGCATAATGCATCCAAGATTATCCAAGTTCAACTAACTCTGGGCAAAACCGCAATCCAGATTGTAGCTTGCTACAGAGCCCCCCCCCCCATGCCCCAGGATTCCCAGTGCTCTTTTCTTGATACACTGAAAAATATTAAGGTACAACCCAACACTCTAATAATAGGTAATTTCAACTACCCTACCATTAACTGGGAAAACTACTCATATACCAACTCTTTTGCTCAATGTTTTCTGGAAATAATAAATTCCAACACTTTGGAACAACTTATCCACACCCCCACCAGGGGCAGCAATATCCTAGACCTGGTCATCACCAACATGGGTGACCAGCGTTTCACACCAGAGGTCAGCTCCTCGTTGGTCAAATCAGACCACAAGCTAATCACCCTAGACATCCACATCCTGCTCCCACCCCCCATTAGGAAAACAACCATAAAAATTTTCTCCAAAGCCAACTTCACGCTTCTTAAGGCAGAAGTGGCAAACTTCACGACACCCATGCAGATGGACAATAGAGGTACGACTGCTGAATCCTACACAAATGCACTTTATAAGCACTTACACAAGTGCATGGATCGTGCTATCCCAAACAGAACCAAGATGCTATCCTCCAAAAAAAGGAAGCCAATCTGGTGGTCTTCTGCCAGAAGAAAAACTGTTGCAAAAAGAGAGAGTAAAAATCCCACAATTGGAGGAACTCCCTGGTCAGCCTCAGTAAGAAGCTGAGATCCCTCAAAATCCTCCAAAGCTAGTTATGAAAACAAAATTGCCACTGATTCTAAAGACAACCACAAAGCATTCTATAGCTAGGTCAAGAATCTCAATGGCAACACTCAGATCTGCTCTGAGTTACAGCACAATGACACTAAATATACAGAACCAACTGATATTACCAACATCCTGGCAGATAGGTTCAGTGCTAACTTTACCTCCCTCTCACTCCCTAAAGGGCCCATTTTTATACCGGAAGAATGCAAAGTTCCTGTAATCATGGCTGCACAGGTAAAAACCTCACTCTCCAAAGCCAAGAACACAGCATCCATGGGACCTGACAACATCCCAAGCTGCCTTCTACATGAACTACAGAATGAACTGGCACCCCACCTAAGTACCATGTTCAATCATAGCCTCACCTCAGGCTTTATGCCCATTGAAGGGCGCACTGTGACAGTTATCCCACTCCACAAAGGGGGGGCCACAACAGTCCCCGGGAACTACCGCCCCATTAGCCTGACGAGCCTAGTTTGCAAGGCCATGGAACATATCATCATGAAACTAATAAACAAAGACATTGGAGATCTTCAAACTTTGGACCCCACACAGTTTGGGTTTGTAAAAGGCAGATCATGTCTCCTAAACCTGATAGACTTCTTTGAAGTAGTCACCAAAGCCATAGATGAGGGTAAGGTGGTTCACACAGCCTATCTAGATCTCACCAAGGCATTCGACACCATCCCCCAACTCTGGAATTATAGATAAACTCACTAAACTAGGTATAAATCCCTATGTCACAAGATGGGTTGCCAAATGGCTTACTGACAGAACCCACACTGTGAAAGTAGCAGACTCCAAATCGGACTTCAGACCAGTGACATGTGGAGTACCACAGGGTTCAGTCCTGGGTCCTCTCCCGTTTGATATCTACTTCCTTGAAGTACAGGCTAACACAGAAGGTCTTTGGCTAACTAAATTCGCAGATGACTGCAAACTAGGAGCCATAATCGAAACTCCTAATGATGTGGACATCCTACAAAGGGCCTCACTGAGACAGATGCCTGGTGTCAAAAGACATGGTCTCAAGCTCAATGACAAAAAGTGCACTGTCATCCCCTTTGGTAAAAACTCTGTTCCCATGAACTACCACATAGGCGATAGTATACTTAACACCGAAAGTGTGATAAGAGACCTTGGGACACAGGTGGACAGTTGTATCTCCTTTGATGATCACATCGCCAAAGTGGTCAGGAAATCCTTCTACGTGGCACACCTCATCACAAAAGGTTTCTCATCCAGAAAAAAAGAGGTAATTGTTCCACTCTACTCATCACTCATTAGACCCATTATAGAGTACAACGCCCCTTTTGGTATGTACCTCACAAGGCATCTACAACTGGAAAGGCCGCAAAAATACCTCACAAAGAGGATTACTGGCCTCAAACAGATGCCTTATGCAGACAGTCTCAAAAAACTCCAGCTTTACTCCGTCGCATATCACCTACTCAGAGGCGATCTCTGCCTAACATACAAAGCTATGTCAAACCCACAGCTGTTGGACATGCACCACTTAAAGAAATCCCAATCCCTCAGAGCTACATGCTCTAGGGACCTAAACCTTGTCACCACAATAAACAGAACATGCTGGAGGGATAGATTCCTGCCCCAAAGACTTCCCATACTCTGGAACTGACTACCTATGTCAAACAGAACTTCTCATTAGCACTCCAAGAAAAATCTTGATGACTGGATGGGTAATAGGAAATTCACCCCGGGGATAACTTCTGTGGTTCTGCTTGACAGGGGCACAGGAAAATAATTTTCTTGGGTGGCGAAAGCCAGGGTACCTTTTTGGCTAGGCTTGTATAGGAATAGCCTAGTACCTACCTGTGAACCTATGAACCAAGCATCCGTCTCTGTGAGGCCCTTTTGTAGAATGTCTACATCATTAGGTGATTCTATTATGGCTCCCAGTTTGCAGTAGTCTGTGAAATTTGTTAGCCAAAGACCTTCTGTGTTGGCCTGCACTTCAGAGAAGTAGATGCCGAACAGGAGAGGACCCAGGACCAAACCCTGTGGTACTCCACTCGTCACTGTTCACTTATTGTTGCTGTTAACTGCACTGCATCACAGTGGTCACCATGGTGGCATATCTGAAGGGTATGTAAGAGTCCTGCAGTATAACAACCTGTCAGTGCAAGATGTGTGGACAGAGATAAACATGATGGTGAGACAAATGGCCTACAGTAGGGATATGTCTGAAACATTACCCTTATACAGTGGCTACAACAGTGTACATACCAGTCTTACAATGACAACTGTTAAATATCTACACAACGGCATATCACAATACCACAACTTTTACAACCTGTAATGTGATCCTAACATGAGCATTGAATGTGTAAGATGGAATCCTATGTTAGGACAACAAATATGGGGAATACATACCTTTAACACTGGAAGCATATGTGTGCACACACTCCAAATAACATATCGTGGAAGCAGCTTCTGAGGTACTGCATTATTCACTCGTCTTGAGTACGCACCTTCCATCAAGTACGGGTCCTCAATGTCACGCCAAGTAATGGTCTGCTGTCCAAGACGCATGTCCATGACATTTGCTGACTCACCTGCAACAGAGGAAGCCGTGGCTTGCACACATCTTACAAACCATGGAATGGATCCCATATACAAAAGGTAGCACTCAGGAGTGGTAGACGTAGCCTTACCTCGCCACTACATATACCATGGCAAACAGTGCAAACAAGCTTGTATGTGATGATGAAGTATGGGACACCATTAATGTAGAAAATAAACAGATGCCCATCCAAGACACATGACAACACATGTTGCAAACCGGTCACGGAGGCTGCCCAGAAACATGCAGTAACACTGAGGGACTTGCAGGAATATCTAGCAAGTACTACCTGTGCAGTACCTGTGTCGACAATTACTTGGACTCTGCGTAAGTGTGGCCAATGGGTTACAGTAATCAGATGGAGGAGTTGTTCCACAGGAGACATCATCCAGGGCTCTCTACAGGAAGCATATGCATAACAGCAGGTTTCCCAAAGGCATGTGTTGCAATGTGTAATGGTGTATTGAGACCAAGGTGAAACCTACAGACAGTATTAATAAAGAAACATGTGCTGCACAGGTAACATCTCACTCCACCTCAGGCCCACCATCCCCATCTGTACCTTGTTAGTGCCAGTGTACACCTTTAGGTTTGCTGTTCATTAGCAGCAACTAGGCCAGCAGACATGGTGTTCTGAATTTGGGACACTACAAAATGACACTCATGTGTGACCCATAATTGTCAAGCATCTGCAAAAAGGAGGATGGGGAGGGGTGTCATCCTGAAACACAACAGTGAACTGAAGCATACATCCAAATATCGTTAAGAATGGCTGTACCTGAACATAGTCAAGGTCATGCATTGTGCCAGACATAACCCTGACACCACAGCAATAGTGAAGGCACTATGTGACCTCCAAAGGCTGTGCACATGAGCTGACCTTGCAATCTGGCAGAGCTTGAGGACATTTATAAGGCGGAGTGACCAAACAATAGCAAGTGAAGATGGGCCATGCTAGTATACCTATTCCAGCAATAGTGACTGCTGTAGTTCACTTAACAGATGTTGCAATAGACCATCGTGTTAAGGGTGTACACACTTATGCAACCCACATATTGTATGCATCCCAATCAACATCTCACCTAAAACATTTGTTTGATACTGCATTTGATTGCACAGGTCATATGTCATATATCAGGTGTGTGTAATGTTTAACATATGCAGTATTGTGCCCCCATGGCATATCAGGGAAGAGGGTGGCATGTCAATAAGGGTGTGTACACTCCTCATAGCCACAGTAAGCTTTGAAGGTTGTCAGTATAATTGGATTGTATTGCTTATACATGCATTGATGATGATATCTGTTGTCATATCAACCCATGTATGCGTCAGACAAACGCATAGGGGCTGTGAGCAACAGAGCAAACATAACTGCCACACGTATACACATTCAGCAATGGTGTGTGCACTTGTGAGGTATGGTGCACAGCACATGGCCAGGTGCTGAACAGGTGCACAGCAATACTATGTGCATGGGTGCTGTGTGTTCCAGGGGAAGGGGCATCACCTACTAACACAACTCATGCATCACATTGATGTACAATATTGGCAACAAGGACTGAATATGGCTGCAGTGCATGCTGTTGAATGCCATATGTCATTCATGTTGACTGCTGGGTAAAGAGAGGTCTGTGTAATATCGTTGTGCCACTTCACCTGTGTGTGTGTGTGTGTTAATTTAGCATCTGTTTACAGGGAAAGTCCAACTAGGAAAAAGCCTATTTTCAGTGGAGGCCCGAGGAAAAACACTCCATATGCATGTCTTTGCAACAGGAGAGGAAACTGCAACACCTGGAGGTAACCCACGAGTGCAGGCAGGACATGTAGACTCCACACAGAAGATCGAACCGGACAGCCTCTTGCTGTGAGATGACCATAACTGCTACACTACTGCTCCATATATATGATTTGTAACCAGGCTGCAAAGAACTACAAGCTATTTTAAGAGTGTCTCTCTCCTTGTTAATTTGATTGTTTTACATTTTTGTGTTTTTTTTTGCTAGTTTTTATCCTGTCTGTATTTTGAGTTACTGTGTTTAGTGTCTTATGATGCATCTTTGCCAGGTCTGTGTGATTGTACCTTTATGACTTATGACTGGAAAGAAACTGATTTTGAAGAATGCAGCATATATTTAGCAGCAAGGCCTCAAGCTTTAGGATGGCTGGTGGTGGTATTCAATACCTTCAAAAAGATCCAGCTATGAATGTCCTGCCTTTTGAGGTACCATGCATCTGTGGTGTAAATGGGAATGCTGCAATTGCAGGCTGTAATTATGTGCTAATGGGTTAGACGTGTATTGTACAGAAACCCATTCACACAGATTCAAAGATCAGAACTTAAGATTGCTCTATCGTTTAATGGGATTGTTGTTGCACACCAGTGGCCCCCTGATGAGACATCTTTGGGTGAAAAGATATTTTGTGCTTAATATTTAAATTTTTGCTGGCTTGTTTCCACTTCATTTAATCAGAAGTGATGGATTGTTTAAAATGTCTTAATTGATTTAATGCATTTATTTACTTACTTGACTTTATTTACATGGTAATACATTAATCACAAAGTACTACTTTCAGGCAAAGCCTGGGAACATCCTGTGGAGAATGATGGTTACTTTTCTTCTTTTTGTGTGTGTGTGTGTGTGTGTGTGTGTGTGTGTGGGGTGGGGGGTGTAGTTGGGTATTTTTTTTAGGAAATGATTTTTAGGTTTTACTGAATTCAACTCAGTTGAGAACTCACAGTCACAACAAAACATTACAAGTGAGGCTAGTACAGTTCTTATTTTTATTTACAATTTATTTTTGCTGGTGACAGTGGACTTATGAATAATGATCAATAGGCTTTATAGAAGGTGGGCAAAGGGAGCACCGGTCCTTCTATGGCATGTATAAGAGGTGATCGCTGTGCAGGGTCATGTTGTATGTAGACTTTGGGAAGGTCATCTGGAGATAAAAATAAACCGTAGAGAGTGGATTTCACATAACCTACTTATACCACACAACTGGACATACAGGTAAGTGTACATTGTATATATGAGGCTAACAAACTCTTGTTACACTGTTTTACTATAAGTAGTTCTTGTATTATTTATTACAGGTTACCAGTTTTACTACACTTTCACATGATCATTTATTTCAGTGCATGCTGGCTATTTTCTCCAATTGTGTGTGTGTGTGTGTGTGTGTGTGTGTGTGTGTGTGTGTGTGTGTGTGTGAGAGAGCAGTTGTGTGTATGATGCATGTGTGACTACATCTGTCGGTGTGTTCAGTATGTATGTATACATGTCCATCTATATATGTGTGTGTGTATATTTTATGTACAACAGACACCCATTTATATAATACACTTGCAAATACACACACATGCATGCGGGTGTGTAAAAAGAGGCTTCTTGTGAGCTAGCTGGCTATCCACTAGGTGACAAAGGTTTCAGCTAACCTCTTGAGTTTGTCAGCAATGCTCAATTGGGGTATTGTGTCAGAAGCCTTGGCCAGGTCAAGGTAGGCAGTCTGAACCATTTTGCCCTCATCCATTGCTTTGGTGACCTTCTCAAAGAAGTCCAGCAGATTGAGTAGGTGAGAGCTACCCTTGACGAAACCAAACTGGGTAAGGTCCAGTGTCTGGGGGTTTCCTGTCATTATTGGTCCTTCACATAATTCTTTCCATGGCTTTACATACGAGACTAGTGAGACTTATGGATCTGCAGTTTCCGGCTCTAGTGTAGTGTACTGGCTCACCAGATGCGCAGTAGCAAGCACCGCCCAAAACCCACCCCTGTTGTTGTACGTCATTTGGAAGTATTCAATATTCATCCGGTGTGAATGAATATTTATTCTGTTTCCTACTCTAGAGTCTCCTGTATCCCCCCCCCCCCTAGTTTATCAAGTTTGAGTCAGTCTGAGAAGTTGATAACTTGGCAGCAATACTGTGGAAAACTGTACTTGACATATTTGACTTTCTGAATCTGACCACTTTAATGTATGCATGCATACAATAGCAAACAGCAGACACCCAGTTATCTTCATGAAACTGTTTTGTTGAGGAGTGCATGCAGGCACAGTTCTCAGTTTTAAATCAGTCCCTTGCAAACAGTTGTGAAAAGAATAAAACTTTAAACAAAACCATTTTTTAGGATTTTCTTCTTTTTCTAGCAATGTTTGAAAAGCTTTGTTTTATAGCATGCTGTTGATGAAATGCAGAATGATTTGTACTGGAAGATGCAGTGTCGCCATGTACTAATTTTGAGGTCTCACAGGAGTGGGTGTAAGGAGCATCTTGTCCCCAATGTTAGACATTGCCTTGCTGTAATCAGTAGGTATTTATTTTTTTCCTCAAAACCTTTACAGTTTTATAACCTTAGTCATAACTATGTACATGAATAATATATATGTAAATGTTAAAATAACTTTGCTTAACTTACTTGAAGGAGTAGTTTTATTTTAGAGTACAATTGCGTTACATTCGGCCACATTAATTGTATGCATGATGTCACTGTCTAATATGAATGGCATGTCAATCATGCCTCATTTCATATGCAACTTTTCACGCAATCAACGGAGCCATGCCCACTCCTGGGCCGAACTGAAGGCGAGCTAGTACACTACACTATCGCCCAGTTTCCAGGGTCTGCAGATGGCCCACCTTTGGGCAGAGGGATGACTGTTGCTGTTCACCATTCATTAGGCACAAAGCCTGTTTGGAGGCTACAGTTTAAACAGCAATTCCAGAGGACCTAATAGATCATGTTTCATGTTATTTAGAAGGCATCCTGGGGTAATGTCTGTGCCCATTACTGCAGTTTTCTTGGCCTTACAGAGGGCATTGAGGACCTGTTCCCTAGTCATAGGAAGGGGGTTATATTTGATGATATTTCCTGGAAGGAGATTGAGGGGGAGAGGGCCAAAGTTAGAGCTGAATTTGCCCACTAGTAGGTTTGCTATATCTTCTGGCTCAGTATATATGTCTGTATTAACAATGAGTCTTGTACACATTTGTGCATTGTCTTTGAAGTAGCAGACATAGCTAAAGTATGTCTTGTGGTTGTCCATGGTCTGGGAGGCCAAATGTACTTCATATCTGGCATTGGTAGACATTTTTCCTCTGCATAGTTTGCTTAGTTTGAGAGTGCTTTTATCCTGCTGGGTGCTACACCTCTTAATTTTTGCCATGATTTTCTTCCTTCTGTTATAGAGCCTACTGATGTTGTGATTCCACCAAAGTGGCTTGTTTTTCTGAGTTAGATCTGTACTTCTTCCTGGGGGGTCCAGCTGCTCCTATGCAGCTATTAACCTACTTGTATAAAGTTTCTGTGAACAGTTCTGCAAAGGCAACAATGTTCTCAGGGTTTATGGGGCCATGAAATTTTGTCAAGTCATCACTTAATAGTAGGAAGTTAGCCTTAGAGTAGTTCCTGATCATTCCAGGATTAGCTGGGGTTCTGGGTTTTATTTTTACTTTAAAGGAGACCATTTTGTGGTCTGACCTTTCCAGAGAGGAGATTACACTGGGTGATTTACAACAGTCTTCCATATTAGTGAGGACAAGATCTGGTGTGTTTATGCCCCTGGTCGGTGTTAATGCTAATCTGGTTCTGGGAGTATGTGTCTACAAAATCAGAGAGTCTATGTACCTGTACATTTGGTCTCGTGTGCGATTCCCAGTGAATACTGGAGTAATTAAAGGGAAGCTATCTTGTTGCTAAAATCGTATTTCTGCCTCGGACCGAAACAAAAACATTGCCACCCACTTAGCAAATCCCCTCCCTGTTAGTGACATCATTAATGACATTCAAATACCACCCACGGTAATAACTTTTTAAAATGTTGTATTCCAGTCCTATTTTACTTTCGTCTGGAATAAGACAACCTCCCTTAGGATTAATGCTTCATGTCTGTACTTCTTTTTTTATCAATTGGTCAGATAAATACTATGTTAAGCAATATCTTCAAATATGCAAATGTTCTATATGATTGGTACAGCCATTCTGTGTGATTTTTTTTTTTTTTTTTTTTTTTAGAACTACCCTCTGTTTAATTCAACATTTCCACGAACAGCTATAAAAATAATTGCAGAGACTATCCTTTTCTTTTTAATGGCAGTCTGTGACTTCTCATAAATGCAAGCTTCTACAGAAAGTTTAAAGCTTTTTTTTTCTTGGAAGCTAAAACTAGCTGAAGACGTCTCTTTTTAGAAGGGCAGAATTTACACCTAAGAATTATTGCTGATTATAGGGTTACATAGGTAGGTACTAGGCTATCTAACCAAGGGCATTTATAAGCCTAGCCAGTGTGTCAGCTTTCGCCGTACCATTGATTAATTAACTGAGCCTCTGTCAAGAAGAGCCAATGAAGTGATTCCAGGGATGTATTTTCTGTTATCCATCCACTCGTCAAGGTTTCTCTTGAAGAGTATTAGTGAGGGGTTCTGCCTAATGTAGTTAGGAATTTTGTTCCAAAACATGTTCATGTCAGTTTAGTATTTGCTAGTAGAGAAATGCAGTTGCCATGGGAACAGCAGTCACAAAAAAGTACAGTTGTGTACCTACCATAAATGTAGATGTTCGAGTGTATTCACTGTTGCAGTCATTACTCTTGGGTTATCCGGCTGGCAGGCTACCCGCAGTCGGCCAGAATTCCAAAGTTTAGGTCCAGCGTCGGTTGCTGTCGCCTATTCCCTGACGTCAGTGCACCAGGGGTATAAAAGATGCAGCCGACGCCATTTTCTTCAGTTTTTCTTGCCCCAGATGTCAGGTGCCCCCAAATTGGTAGGCTGAAAAATATGCCAATAAGTATGCATGCACAAAAATAACATTTCCTTCATCTACAAGCAAATACACCACATAGGTTGTATAGGGTAGAGAAGTACAGATAAGTCCCAGCAAAGAAAAGGGGGATGGTGGGTGGGTAACCTGGACTGCAACAGTGAATACACTCGAACATCTACATTTATGGTAGGTACACAACTGTACTATGTTCATCATGTTTCACTGTTGCAGTCATTACTCTTGGGTTGAATCCCAAAGCTGAGGATGGGTGGTTGGGCTAAATAGGATTAGGAGAGGCTATGAGGCCCTGCAGAACTGCAGTGGCAAAGCCTGCTCTGGCTTTAGAGTAAAGAGGTAAGTGGTAGTGCTTTGTGAAAGTATGCACTGAACTCCAAGTTGCAGCCTCTAAGATGTCGTTGGTTGGTACTCCTCTGAGGAAGGCTGCTGAAGTGGCTGCTGCTCTGGTAGAATGAGGCCTAATGCTCTTAGGCACGGATTTACCATGTTGAAAATAGCAGAAATGGATGCAATGGCCTACCCATTTAGAAATGGTCTGTTTTGAGATAGCCTTTCCTTGTGATCCTGCAGCATATGACACTAAAAGTTGCTCAGTCTTTCTGAAAACTTTAGTTCTGTCCAAGTAGAAGCGTAACTGCCTGTGTATGTCCAAAGAATGCAGAATTTTCTCACCCTTGTTCTGTGGGCTTGGATAAAAAGGTAGGCAAGTGAATGGTTTGGTTGAGGGCCACACTGGACACCACCTTAGGCATAAATGTTGGGTTTGTCCTCAGAGAAACCCTGTCTGGATGAAAAATGATAAAAGGTTCCACAGCCATGAGTGCTTGTAACTCCGAGACTCGTTTTGCAGAGGTTATTGCTAGGAGCAGAGCAGTTTTCCAGGATAAGAATTTTATATCCGCTGTTGAGGCTGGCTCAAAAGGAGGCAGTGTGAGTTTTTCCAAGACATAATTGAGGTCCCATGCCGGAATTGGTGCTCTCCTTGGAGGCCTGATGTTTTTGGCCCCTCTGAGGTACTGCCTTATTAAAGGATGAGAAAAGATAGGTGGTTCCGTATTGTAATGGGCTGATATGGCAGAGGCATGAATCTTAATTGATGAGAAAAGCCTTTGTTCAGCATCTCAATTAGGTATTGTAACATCTGAGGGATATTTGGTACACAGTTGTCAATGCCTTGTTCCTGGTTCCAAGCACAGAATCTCTTCTATTTTTCTGCGCAAGAGTTTCTGGTACTGGGCCTCCTGGCCTCCAAGATAACATCCATAAGAGCTTTTGAAAGAGGGGTGTTCTGAACGGCTACATTATCCACCATGCTGCCAGATTTATGGTCCTGAGTTGACTGTGCAGGATCCGATTGTTTTGTTGGGTCAGCAAGTGAGAAGTTTGAGGCAATATCCATGCTGGACCTTGAGACAAGCTCTTTAGGATTGGGTACCAGTGCTGGCGTGGCCAGTCTGGTGCAATCAGTATCATTTTTGGCTTCACTTGTCTGCCCTTTAGGAGTACCCTGGGAAGGAGAGGCAGTGGAGGAAAGGCATCTACTGTTAGATTTTTCCAGCTGAAGGATAGGGCGTCCACTCTCCATGCTTGCTTGTGATAAATCCTTGTGCAAAATCTCTGCAATTGGCACCTGTGAAGGGAGGCAAATAGATCTATGTCTGGGCATCCCCATTTCCTTGTTATCATGCTGAAGACTTGTGAATCCAGTTTCCACTTGTGGGGATCCAGGAGGTTTCTGCTTAGTTCGTCTGCCAGAGTATTTGTTTTTCCTGGTGGGAATTGTGCTTGCAGGTGAACTTGATAAGTCAATGCTGTGTCCCATAAGGTCATTGCTCGTCTGCAGAGAAGGTAGGAATGTGTACCTCCCTGCCTGTTTATGTACCACATGTCCGTAGCATTGTCTGTCTTTATCAGTAGTTGTCCTGGATGAAGTAGATGAAGATGCATCTGGCTTGCAGGTCATGTGCCCTGAATACATTTTCCTGCCATATGGGCCTCCCAGGCATAATCTGATGCATCCGTTGTCAGTGTCTGTCTGGCTGTGGGTAAACTAAATGGCAGACCCCTTGTTGTGGTGACAGGCCTCTGCCCACCATCGAAACTCCTGTTGCAGGCAGGGAATGAGTGTAATTACGGTCTCCAGGCTGTGGCAATGCAGAGTCCAAACACTTTTTAGATACCATTGTAGTTTTCTCATATGCAGTCTGGCATATGGAATTAGCAGAATGCAGGATGCCATGAAACCCAAGGCCTGCAGGATTTTCCTTGCAGATAAGTGGGTCTTTGTTGCCAATTTTTTGAAGTAAGAAGTCAGTTGTTTTTGTTTGTCTGGTGTGAGATAAGCCATCTGGGCAGTTGTATTTAAGCTTGCACCCAGGAATATTATCTCTTGAGAGGGCAATAGGTTTGATTTATTTTCATTTGTGTACCCTAGGCCAATTAGTAATCTTTTCACAATCGCCATGTGCTTTAGAAGAATGTCTGTTCTCTGCTTGAATAAGGCAGTCATCCAAGTAGGGATATATTTGAATTCCTCTGTCTGCAAAACGCAATTACTGGTGCCAGGCATTTTGTGAAGACCCTGGGCGCAGTAGATAAGCCAAAGGGCAGTGGAGAGAATTGGTAGTGCACTGAGCCAGCTATGAATCTGAGGTATCTTCTGCAAGATTGTCTGATTGGGACATGCAGGTATGCCTCTTTTAGGTCCAAAGTCACGAGCCAAGCCTTCTTGCCCAGCATGGGCAGTAACTGCTGTAGAGTCAACATCTTGAATTTTGGAACTCCAGAAACGTATTTACTATAGACAAGTCCAGTATTGGTCCCCAGGTTTTGTCCTTTCTGGGCATTAAGAAAAGTCTGGAGTAAAATCCTTGCCCCTGCTTTTGTTGTGGTACTTGTTGAATGGTCCTCATGTCCATGAGGGCTGTAATTTGCTTTTGTGCCTCTGCCCATTGATTGTGTGACAGGTCTGGCATACCTTTTGACCTTGGTAGGGTGTGAAAATGGAACCTGTAGCCTTGAGACACTATGTTCAAGACCCATTTGTCTTGGGTAACCATTTGCCAATTTGATGAAAAAAGTGCTAGTTTTCCCCCTAAGAGGGCTGCCAAAAGAAAAGTGCTTGGATCTAGCAGAGGAAAGTCATTGGGACTGTTTCCTGTAAGGTTGTGATTTGTCTTCTCCACTTTTGGAGGTAGGAGCACCCCATTGTTTAGGCCTGTATGAGCCTTGGGGCTGAGATCTGCCTCTGGGATGCCTATATCTGCCTCTTTGCGGTCTGTCTGCCACTGGAAAGGACCAATTTATAGAAGGCCAGTTTCTGCTAAATCTGGGTGGCTGTACCTGTAAGAAATCCTTAACGGTCTGCATGGATTTTGCTTTATTCTCCATTTTTTTCAACACCTCTTCTGCTTTAGTACCAAACAAAGTATCATGCTGTAATGGGGCATCTAATAATTTTGCTTTCACATGATCAGGCAGATTCCGCTCCTTTAACCAAGCATGCCTTCTAATAACAGAACCTGTAACAGCGGCCCTGCAAGAGGTCTCCAGTGAATCATAACCACATTGCAAAGTAAGATTTCCCACTTGTTTAGCTGCATGCAATAAATCCTGCATTTCCTTGTTCTCTGAACATTCAGTATTTGTCAACAATTTCTGTTTAAGCAGTGACATTAAATATTGCTGATATTTAAGCATACGGAACTGACAATTTAAAGCCCTTACAGCCAAGGTAGCAGAAGTGTAAACTTTTTTCCCCCATCTGTCCAGAGCCCTAGAATCCCTATCGGAGGGGACAGGTTTTTTTGCAGTGGAAGCTTTGACCCTTTTGGGACCCGGAGATATAGTTTCTGGGTCAGCAGCGGGGTTTTTATATAGGAATTTATGAGAATCCGGGACCCTGTAATATCTGTCTGGCTTAGCAGGTGCAGGGGGTAAAGAGTCAGGGGACAGGCCGGACTCTGAAAATAAATCATCTACAATGTCTAGAACAGGTGGAATAGCAAGGGGTCTTTGCTGAGGAAGTAGAAGAAAGTCTCTGAGCCTTTTCTTACATTCAGAATAATCTTGGCTCTCTCAGTGGAAATGCTCCCTCATGGTATGCAGGGTTTCCCCAAAAGAATAATCCTCAGGAGGAGAAGCTGAAGGAATGGATTCTTCAGCATCAGAGTCCTCATAGGGAAGCATGGAATAATCCTGTTCAGAAGAGGAATCAGAAGAAATAGAAACCTGATCAGAAGAATCATATTCTGTCTCTTGCCTAGGCCTCTTATCAGGAGGGGGATGGGAACCCCTGATCAAGGTAATTAGGTCTTCGGCCATTTTAAACATCTGTTTTTAAGGCATGGAAGTCTGAGTAGGAGAATGCTGTACTTGTTTCTTTGTCTTTAGAGCTGCTTTAGTCTTTGTCGCTGAAGATGGCTTAACATATAGTTGTGTAGGTCTGAGGACCCCCTCAGAAGCAGATGCCTGCTCAGTGGCTCCGGACCCATCTGAGGGAATGATTTCCAAGTGTCCAATACCTTGAGTATCCAGAGGCCCAGTCTGCTCCACGTGGGAGTCTGAAGCGGTCTGTGGCTCTGAGGTAGCAGGCGGCAGGGGCTGCGAAAGCACCTCACTGAGAACCGGCGACTGGCCTAACGGAGGCCTCGTCAGTTCTGGACCTCAGATGCCTATCCTTTTCCTTGTCCTTGCATTTTTTGTAAACTCCGGTAGTCGGCTGTTCCGACGGCATTACATAATTAAATCTTCGACCAAAGTAATGAAATGCAAAATCGAACAGATGCTTAATAGTGCGTTGGTTAAATCTAGCACAAAACAGACAGCTAGCAACGTTGTGATCAGGGCCTAGGCAAGGAATACAGTAAGAGTGAAAATCCTTATGAGGTATTTGCTTCCCACAAGAAATACAATTGTTAACTTTTTCTGACATCAGTCTGGAGGAAGAAAAAAGTTTCCCCAACGGGATACTTAGCTTTAATGAAGACTTCGGTTCTGAAATTCGGATTTGAAAATCTCAGGAGTCGGCTGACCGGCACTTGCAAACTGCTTTTGCTTCGGGCACCGTGCGGTAAGAAAGACTAAAGAAAATGGCGTCTGCTGCATCTTTTATACCCCTGGCGCACTGACATCAGGGAAGAGGAGACAGCAACTGACACCGGACCTGGACTTTGGAATTCTGGCCGACTGCTGGTAGCCTGCCAGCAGGATAACCCAAGAGTAATGACTGCAACAGTGAAACACGATGAACATCGGCATTTTCCGATCCTTTAAATGAGTACTTTTGTTGCAGGTCTATTTTTAATCTGTACAGTTTTTATATTAGTTGTTGTGGATGACTGGATTTTCCGTCGTCAGAAGAAGTGAAAATTCCCAGCTGTTGTGCGCAGGGTCCTTGTACCTTCATGTCTTCCCCCTGCCTCAAACTACCGCCCGGGGGATTTCACTTCCGTCTAACTTCTGGATGATGTTCTGTGATTTACACTGAGGTATGTAGAGAATCACCTCCCCTACATCTGAAAAAAAAAAAAAAAAAAAACTGCCGATAGGTTTTATTTTTCGGCGTGACTTTCCAAAGTTGTAAACATTGATGGTATGTCAGCTAAGGTGCCCAAACACAGCAGGTTTAAATAGTAACGTGTCTTCTCACTGTTTCTGTACTCACTGACACCAGACATTGCTGTTCCCTTTGTTTGACATTTCTGTTCAGAAACCTCGTAGCTTTCCTTGAATCTTTTTAAAGCCACGTTTCAGGTTTTGAGTTATTTGTAGACTTGACATTTTTTTTGTTTACACATTAGGTATGGTGTTGGAACTTTTAGAGTTTTGACAAGATGGACTACTTTGTTGAGTTTGTATGTATTTTTAATTTGTGGTGTAAGACTGCAGTTATGTGTATATGCTGTGGTGCCAGGTGTTCTTATTGGTGCAGTAAGTTAACTTGTAACCAACTAGTTGTGCATTATAACATCGGTAGTCTGAGTGGTCATTAAAGTGGTTAATGGTACTTTAGTAGATACACATTTAATTTCTACTTTTCTGTTCGGGTTTCTTCTTTTGGAATGAAGAGGCGGCTGGTGTATATGCAATATACACACAAGAGGAACAACACCGAATAATAGCGCTCTCTGCTTAAGGCAGTGGAGCCTCACAGTGAATTTAGTGGACCAGAAAATCCGAAGTCGCTAAGAACGGGATATGTGGCATCAGTATACATGGCAAATTCACCGTGGCATGTTATGCCCCACTATTGGCGAAGTACCTGTCAACTTTTTTTTTTGTCTCCAGGATCCTTTCTGTAAATGGTCCCTGCTCATTAGGGACAGTCCATTAAACAAGTGTATGATTGTGTGTGTCTGTGTCTATCACATGGGCTAGTTCTAACCAATTTAGGCTTTCAGTACTATACAGTAGTGGGTTT
Source organism: Protopterus annectens (assembly GCF_019279795.1). Taxonomy (NCBI): domain Eukaryota; kingdom Metazoa; phylum Chordata; order Ceratodontiformes; family Protopteridae; genus Protopterus; species Protopterus annectens. Next base: position 233,207,983 of record NC_056727.1, read on the forward strand.
TGAAAGGTGCATTTGCTGCAAATTTAGCCACTTTGATATAGCATTGCTCAAAGTTTGCTTTTGATGCGGCATTATATTAAAGAAGTACCTCGCACTTGGTTCTGTGCAGGTATGGGTGTGTCGACAGTGATTGACTGGGAAAATGGGGGGTGGAAATGCAGAATGACTGGCAAGCATGCTAATTCGCATGTCACATCATGTTTTTTTTTACTGGAAACTGCTTAATATTCACGCACGAAATGAGCTCCAACCCCATCAAGCAGCAGTTAGTGATTAACAGAAAGTAATTATTACTGTCACTCCTTGTTTTTGCAGGGGGGGCAAGCCCCCCTTCACTCCCTTGTGAGGAAGCTGTGCCCCCCACACCCACTTCTTTACACAGGTGGATGCCTGAAAGACAGGTAACAAGTTAAGCTCTGAACAAGTGCTGTGCAGTGGTGCTGTTACCATTTCTTAAAACATATTCAGCCGGTAAAATGTAACACTCAATATACTGTAATACTCAATACAGTTTAGAGAAACTGTTTTGTGGTGTAACCTGTTCCTGATTGCATCAATGAAAAGTGACATCTGTGTCAAAGTAAAAAAAAAATTGAAATAAAAACCCACTCCTGTGCTCTCATGCCCACAGAACCCATTCATCAATATTCATGTTCGCACTTCGGCCCAGGAATTAATATTCAGCCGATTCCAGGAATTGTTGGCCTGGAGGCATGTTTAGGGCGGAATTTGCTACTGCACATCCTGCGAGGTACTTCTCTAATATTTTACCTTTGGTGCTTCATGGAAATTGGTAAGAATGGGTGCTCCATAAACTTGTGAGGGCAGGTGCTAAGTTGTGGTGAGTGAAGCATTAGTTGTGTTGGTGAGAATGTTTCTGGATCTCTAAAGCATTCCAAGTTTTTGGTGAGTTTTCATATGCATTTTTGTATGTACATTTCAAATGTAAGATTATAGGTTCATAGGTAAGGTAAGTACTCGGGATAGGTGCTCTTGCTGGCCACTTTATCTAGCTAATATTCCTTTTTGTGCTCCCAGTAGGTTACAGATTTGTCCCAAGGTTGATATTTAAATATTATCCCAATGAGTATAACTGGGATCATACCATAGATAATTCGAGGGGACCCATGCATGGGATAAAGCATTTAGAAGCTGCATCTGCCCATTTGTAGTGCATGGGGAAGTTCTGGGGTTCCATTTTCTATCCATATACCTTGGTTGCACTTGAAAATGGACAAGGAGGAAAGTACAGTTGTGTACACTTACCATAAATGTAGATGTTAGAGTGTATTCACTTTTGCAGTCATTACATTTGGGTAATCTGCTGGCAGGTTGCCCTCAGTCGGCCTGATTAACAAAGTCTTGGGTCCTGCGTCGGTTGCTGTCCCTTCATCCATGACGTCAGGGGTATAAAACATGCAGCCGACGCCATTACATCAGTTCTTCTTGCTCCAGATGTCAGGTGCCCCCCAAATGGGGAGAAAAAAATATATATATATCTATATATGCATATAATTTAAAACAAAAAAAATACACCAAAAGGCTTTTTAAGCATAGTAAAAGAAAGTAGAGGTATAGTAAGAGAAAAACTGGGGGCTGGAGAGTGGTTTATCATGACTGCAACAGTGAATACACTCGAACAACTACATTTATGAAAAGTGTACACAACTGTACTATGTTCTTGATGTTTCACTGTTGCATTACATTTGGGTAGAATCCTAAAGCTATGGATGGGAGGATGGATTTATACAGCATTAGGAGCAGCTATAAGACCCTGCAGGACAGCAGTGGTGAAGCCAGCTCTGGATTTAGAGAAGAGAGGTAAATGGTAATGTTTGGTGAATGTATGAACGGAGCTCCAGGTAGCAGCTTGTAGAATGTCTCTGGTAGGAAACCCTCTGAGAAAGGCTGCAGAAGTAGATGCAGCCCTGGTGGAATGAGATCTGATCCCCTTGGGGGTAGGTTTACCATGGTACATATATGGCAGAAACGAATACAATGGCTTATCAATTTGGAAATAGTCTGCTTTGAAATAGCCTTTCCCTCTGTCCCTGCAGCAAATGCCACCAATAGTTGTTCAGATATTCTTAGAGATTTTGTCCTGTTTAAGTAGATGCATAGAAAACACAATGAGCCAGCAAACCGTGAAACTGAACTAATTTGATAGTGCAGCATAAAAAACAAATACCCAGACTGGTTTTGGCTGGTAAAAGACACAGTCTTCATCAGTGTGAAAATAAAATCATTGTAATACTGCTTTATATAACTGCAAGTCAACTAACACAAACACCCATTGGTTGTTTAAAATTGCTCATTCAATCCAGGTGGAAATAATCCACCTAGCTTAACAATCCATTTTTTTCTCCTTAGAGTCTAGAATGGAGTGCCAACCTGTTTTGTTTAATTTATTCCCTTTAACTAAATCAATAATCACAAATGTAAACTTGGCTGATTTATGTGCCATACAATGCTTATATAGTGCAATACTGGATTTTTTATTTTTGATGTTGCTTATATGTTCTGAAATTCTTAACCTAAACTGACGAGATGTTTGACCAATATAAAAAGATCCACAAGTGCATGTGGCTAAGTATATTAGCCAGTCACTGCTGCAATTGGCAAAAAATTGGATATCATACACAATACCACAATTTTTGCTCGTGAACTGTTTGGACTTGGATATTTTGTCACAATGTGTGCAGTGACCACATAGAAAACATCCGATAAGTGGTTCACCTGTAATGGTAGTTTGTATCTTCTGAGACCAACCTCTGTCATGGGAATGTTTGTAATGGCTGAAAAAAGATGAAAAATGTTTTCCTTTACGAAAAGAAAACAAACACCTATCTGGTAACATATTAGATAAATCCTGTTCCCACTGCAGTATATTCCAATGTCTGTGTATACTATTAATAACTGCATCAGAATTCATTGCATATGTGGTAACAAATCTGATAGGTTGCGGGTTCCGTTCTTCACGTGTTTTGCATGTCAACAAATCATCCCTCTTCAGTGTATTTGTCCAATTGCCGGCCTGCAGAACATGTCCCATATGATATCCCCTAGATTTAAATCTGTATGCCAAATCTTGTCTATATTCTTGAAAAGTAGGTTCATGAGAACAAATCCGCCTCATCCTAATATATATTGGGATTTAGGGATATTTTTGGCTATATGAGGAGGATGAAAGCTGGATGCATGGAGGACAGTATTAAATTGTGAATATTTTCGGAAAACCTGCGTACTTAAAATGTCAGATAATCTAATGATTTGAACATCAAGAAAAGTAATAGTATCTGCATGATAACTAACTGTAAAATGCAGGCCCCATTTGTTCTCATTCAGATAAGATATAAACTCCATCAAATAATCCACATCAGTCCTCCACACCATCCAGCAATCATCCAAATAGCATCTCCAAATGTCAATTTCATCCAGGAACAGGTTATGGCTGTTATCAGATGAGTTGTTCCTCAATAAAGGCCATAAATCAGCATAAATGGGGGCAAAAGATGCCCCCCATGGCTGTGCCCTTAGTTTGCCAACAACATGTATCCTGGTAGAAAAAGACATCATTAGTTAGGGCATGTTCCGTCAGGCCTATGAGGAAGGTATTAAAACCAGGCTGGTATAAATCAGCCACATGCAGACAATACCCAATGGCTTCCAGCCCAGCCCAATGGGGAATATTAGTACACAAAACACTAACATTGAGTGTGCACATAAGCCACCCGGATTCCAACTGAGTTTCTGAAATGATTTTAAGGAACTCTGTGGTGTCTTGTAAACGAGAACGTACCCAACGTAACAAAGGTTTTAAATATTTTGTAAGAAAAATTGACAGAGGTTCAGTAATGTATCCTTTTACCTGACACAATTGGTCTACCAAGTGGATGAAAGTACAGTTGTGTACACTTACCATAAATGTAAATGTTAGTGTGTATTCACTGTTGCAGCCATTACATTTGGGTAATCCTGCTGGCAGGTTGCCCTCAGTCGGCCTGAATTCCAAAGTCTTGGGTCTTGCGTCGGTTGCCGTCACCCCTTCCCTGACATCAGGTTGTCAGGGATAAAAAAGATGCAGCAGACACCATTTTCTTCAGTTTTTCTTGCCCCAGATGTCAGGTGCCCTCTAAAGGGTAGCCAAAATATATATATCTATGTATAGATCAGAGAAGGAAAGATAAGTTCCAGCGGAAATAAGGGGGGTGGCGGGTGGGTAACCTGGACTGCAACAGTGAATACACTTGAACATCTACATTTATGGTAAGTGTACACAAAGTACAGTTTTGTACCTACCATAAATGTAGATGTCCGATAGATATGCAACTGCAGTCATAACATATGGGTTGTCCTGCCTCAGGCAGCCCTCGGTCGGCCGGATTCCAAAGTCTGGGTCCGACGTCGGCTGATGTCGCATTTCTCTCCGATATCAGAGCGGCTGGAGTACATAAGCATCAGCCGACGCCATTTTCTTCAGTGTTTCTTGCCCCAGATGCCAGGTGCCCTCCAAGGAAGGCTGTAATCAAATTGGAAGACAAAAACAGGATTCCAGACAAATAAATAAGCAATAAACAGATACACCATAACAGATATCCCCAGCTAAGAGAAACAGGGATAGGAGTGGACCCTAGGCATAGAGGGGTATGGAGGGAGGGAAAATCCGACTGCAGTTGCATATTTATCGGACATCTACATTTATGGTAGGTACAAAAAACTGTACTATGTCCTTCAAGAATGCAACTGCAGTCATAACATATGGGTAGAATACCATAGCTTAGCTGGGGGAGGAGGAATGCTCTAGGAAAAAGATGGTGTGGCAATCAAACCCTGCAGAACTGCCGAAGCAAAGCCTGCTCTGGATCTGGAGTATAGAGGGAGATTGTAGTGTTTGGAGAATGTATGCACGGAGCTCCATGTAGCAGCTTCTAGAATGTCCTTAGTAGGCACCCCTCTTAAGAATGCTGTAGAGGTGGCTGTAGCTCTGGTGGAATGTGGTCTGACATTGGCTGGAACAGTCTTTCCATGAAAGGAATAACAGAATCTGATGCAATGTCCAATCCATTTTGAAATAGTCTGTTTTGAAATTGCTTTTCCTTGGACTGCAGGGGCGTAAGCTACAAAAAGTTGTTCAGACTTCCTACTGGTCTTGGTTCTGTCCAGGTAGTATTGAAGTTGTCTGTGAATGTCCAAGGTATGTAACAGTCTTTCCCCCTTGTTATCAGGATTGGGGAAGAAAGCAGGCAGATGAATAGCTTGATTTAAAGAAACCCTAGATACCACCTTTGGCATAAAAGTAGGGTTGGTCCTTAATGAGACCCTGTCTCTGTGGAAGATTATGAACAGTGGTATTGCCATTAGGGCCTGTAGTTCCGAAACCCTTCTTGCTGAGGTAATTGCCAACAGGAAAGCTGTCTTCCATGAGAGAAATTGCAAGTCGACTGAAGCTGCTGGCTCAAATGGAGGTAGAGTCAGTTTTTCTAGGACAAAGTTGAGGTCCCAGGCTGGCACTGGAGCCTTTCTTGGTGGCTTAATGTTCTTGATTCAACTGAGGAATTGCCTTAGCAAAGGATGTGAAAAGACAGGCGGATCAGTGTTATATCTAGCTGAAATAGCTGAAGCATGTATCTTTATGGAAGAATATGAGAGTCCATTCTTTAGCATATCTGCCAAGTATTCCAGGATGAGTGGGATGTTCAATAATGATGCATCATGTCCCTTGCTGGTATTCCAAATGCTGAATCTCTTCCATTTTGCTAAATAAACCTTTCTGGTGGATGGTCTTCGAGCCTCTGTTAATATCCGCTGAACTTCCTTGGAGAGAGATAGATTGAGGTTATTCATGGGATCTCCCAGGCTGTTAGCTGCAGTGCCTGAAGGTTTGGATGCACTGTTTTGAAGTTGTGTTGAGTCAAAAGTAGGGGCCATTGGGGAAGGGCCCACTTCTTGGTGTGACATATGCTCCGTAGTAGTGGATACCAGTGTTGTCTTGGCCAGTCCGGAGCTATTAGGATCCCCTTGGGTCTCTCTGCTTTGATCTTTAGTAATACTGAGGTCATCAGTGGCAGAGGTGGGAATGCATAGATTTTTAGGAAGTTCCAGTTGAATGAGAGAGCATCTATTTTCCAAGCTTGTGGATGGTATGTCCTTGAGCAGAATTTTTGTAGATGATGGTTGAGGTGAGAGGCAAATAGGTCTACTTCTGGCCTGCCCCATGTCGAAGTGAGCTGTGTGAAGATCTTCGGATGTAACCTCCACTCGTGTGGATCTGTGAAGTTCCTGCTTAGGCTGTCTGCCAGCACATTGTCTTTGCCTGGAACAAACTGGGATTGTAACTGTATGTTTAGGCTCAGTGATTTTTCCCAAAGATTCATTGTCAGTCTGCAAAGGGGGTAGGAATGGGTGCCCCCTTGCTTGTTTATATACCACATCACAGTGGTGTTGTCTGTCCGTATCAGTAAATGGCCTTGCTGAAGTTGTTGTCGAAAGGCCTCGATGGCATGCATTACTGCCAGCATTTCCTTTTGGTTTATATGCAGATGTGTTTCCTTTGGAGACCATTGTCCTTGTATACATCTGCCTTCCATGTGCGCCCCCCATCCAAGGTCTGAGGCATCTGTGGTCATGGTCTGTGTTATCTATGGTTTTTTGAATGACATACCTGTGTTTGCCTTGCTTACCGAGGCCCACCATAGGAATTCCTTTTGTAGGCATGGAATGAGCGGTATGGTTGCCTCTAAGTTGTTGCTGTGCTGAGACCATAGGCTTTTTAGGTACCATTGAAGCTTTCTCATGTGTAGTCTTGCTAATGGAACCAGGAGAATGCAGGATGCCATGTAACCCAGGGCCTGTAGGAATCGCCTTGCAGTCATCTGGGTGAGTTTTGCCAAACCTTTGAAATAATGAGTTAACTTCTCTTGCTTGTCTTCTGTCAAGTAAGCCATTTGAGAGGCTGTGTCTGATTTGGCTCCTAAGAAGATTATTTGCTGGGATGGTTGAAGTCTTGACTTTTGGAAGTTGACTGTGTATCCCAGAGCCTGAAGTAATCTTATGACATAGTCCAAGTTTTTTGTCAACATCAATTTGTCGTCCGCTTGTATGAGGCAGCCGTCCAAGTACGGGTACATTTGGATCCCCTGGAGCCTGCAATGAGCAATTACTGAAGCCAGGCATTTTGTGAATACTCTGGGTGCAGTAGATAAGCCAAATGGCTATGCTGAGAATTGATAATGCTCTGGCCCTGCATGAAATCTGAGGTATCTTCTGCAACTGTGTCCGATAGGGACATGCAGGTATGCCTCCTTGAGGTCCAGAGTAATCAGCCAAGACCCCTTGCCCAGCATGGGAAGGAGTTGCTGTAGAGTCAGCATTTTGAACTTTGGTACTATGAGAAAGGTGTTTAATGCGGACAAATCCAGTATTGGTCTCCATTGAGTTTCTTTTCTTGGAACAAGGAACAGTCTTGAGTAAAACCCCTGGCCTTGTTCTTGTTGTGGAACTCTTTCTATTGCTTTTATCCGAGCCAGCAGAGAAATTTGCTTGATAGCCTCTGCCCTCTGGTTTTGTGGTAGGTTTGGCATGCCTTGTTTTCTTGGTAAGGTATGAAAATGGAACCTATAACCTTGGTCTATAATGTCCAAAATCCATTTGTCCTTTATCAATCTGTGCCAATTGTCTGAAAACAGAGATAATTTTCCACCCAAGGGAGCTTCTATTTGTTCCTTGGTAGGCGGAAGTATAGGAAAGTCACTGAGATTGTGGCTGTGGGGCAGGGGAGACCCCTGTGTCACTTCTTTGGTTTGCTGGCTGCCATTGTCGTCCCCTGTAAGGACCTCTGTATTGTCCTCTTCCTCGGCCACGTCTGTTTTTACCCCTTTGAAATTTTTCAGGATTAGGAAAGGACCAGTTTTTTGAAGGCCAATTCCTACTGAATCTGGGGGACTGAACCTGGAGGAAATCTTTAACCGTCTGAACTGATTTTGCTTTTTCCTCGATGGACTTTAACACATCCTTAGCATTAGCACCAAAAAGCTTGTTCTTTTCCAAGGGTGCATCCAGAAGTTTTGCCTTAACATGATCTGGTAGAGGTTGTTCTTTTAACCATGCATGTCTACGAATGACTGCCCCTGTCATAGCTGCTCTACATGAAGCTTCCAGTGCATCATATCCACACTGCAGGAAGTGATTGCTTACTTGCTGAGAGTTATGTACAGCTTCCTGCAAAGACTTCCTGTCTAAAGGATCAGGAGAGGCCAATGTTTTCTGTAAATCTTCTAACAGGAAATCCTGATATTGTAACATATGAAAAAGGCAATTCAAAGCTCTCATAGATAAAGTAGTGGAGGTGAAGACCTTTTTCCCCCATCTCTCTAATGACCTAGCTTCCCTGTTGGAGGGCAAAGGATTTTTAGAGGTGGAAGCTGAAACACCTTTAGGTCCCTGAGAAATAGTTTCCAAATCAACAGTATGGGCCCTGAATAAATGGGAATGTGTTTCTGGGACCCTGTAATACCTGTCTGGCTTGGCTGGAGCAGGAGGAAGAGAATCAGGGGTAACATTGGAGTCAGAATATAAATCATCCAAAACATCAAGCACAGGAGGAATAGCTAAGGGCCTGTGCTGGGGCTTTTTTAAGGAAAGTTCGAAGGCGCTTTCTGGAATCAGAATATTCCTGGCCTTGCCACTTGAAATGTTCCCTCATGGTATGCAGAACTTCCCCAAAAGAAATATCCTCAGGAGGGGAGGCCGAGGGGATGGAATCCTCTGCATCAGAGTCCTCATAGGTCTGGAAGAGCTCTTCCTGGCCATCGGAGTGGACAGAGTCCTCAGAATCTTCATCTGAAGGGATAGGGTCAGAGGGTTCAACCCGGGGCCTCTTATCAGAAGGAGGCTGGGATCCTCTCTCAGGATGGGCCTGTGAACCTCTAATCATAGAAATTAAGTCAGCGGCCATAGTCATGATTTGTGTCTCTGGAGTAGGCTGAGGTAAGGCTTTAGCAGTAAGATGCTTGGTCTTGCTGGTTGCCTTAGCCCGAGTGTAGGCCTTAATAGACATGGCCATAGGAGGCCTGGCAGCTCCACGTGCAGGAGTGATCTTATCTACAGCAATGGTCTCGGGCATTTCCTCGGTTTCAGTATCCGGAGGAAAATCTATAACTGGCGTCGGAGTGGTATTCGGAATCGGAGTCGTCGGTAATGCGGTGTCTTTGGTTCGGAGCGGTGGAATAACCATCTCAGGGGGAACCGGAGCACTCGCGGTAGGTTTTGGCGTGGAGTCTGTGGTAGACGCGGGCCGGGGATGTCGGTCCCGGTCTTTTCGTTTCTTGGGAGTTTGCGATGTCGAAAGTTCCGACGGCATTGTATAAGCAAATTTTTCGCCGAAAAAATCTTCAGCGTACTCTGCCCGGCGCCTGAGAGTGCGCTTATTGAAGCGAGCACAGGCTACAGAGGCCGAGACGTCGTGGTCTGGGCCAAGGCAAGGAAGACAGTAAGAGTGGAAATCCTTATGAGGTATTTGTTTACCACAAGAAAGACAATTGTTAACTTTTTCAGTAATTTCTGACATCGGCTGAGGCAAGAAAAGGTCCCCAACGGGGTACTTAGCTTTTTTGATGACTTCGGAATTGAAGAATACAGGAGCTGACTGACCGGCACTTGCGAACTGCTTCTGCTTTGGGCACCACGCGGCAAGAAAGACCAAGAAAATGGTGTCGGCTGATGCTTATGCACTCCAGCCGCTCTGACATCGTAGAGAAATGTGACATCAGCCGACGTCGGACCCAGACTTTGGAATCCGGACGACCGAGGGCTGCCTGAGGCAGGACAACCCATATGTTATGACTGCAGTTGCATTTTTGAAGGACATCTGTACTATGTTCTTTGTGTTTCACTGTTACAGTCAATACATTTGGGTAGAGTCCCAAAGCTATGGTTGTGAGGCTGGAGCTAAACAGCATTAGGAGCGGCTATGAGGCCCTGCAGAAAGTACAGTTTTGTACCTACCATAAATGTAGATGTTAGAGTGTATTCACTGCTGCAGTCATTACACTTGGGTTATCCTGCCGTCAGGTGGTCCCGCAATCGGCCAGAGTTCCAAAGTCTTGGTCCAGCGTCGGTTGCTGTCGCTTCTTCCCTGACATCAGTGCGCCAGGGGTATGCAAGTTACAGCCGATGCCATTTTCTTCAGTTTTTCTTGCCCCAGATGTCAGGTGCCCCCAAATAGGTAGGCAATGCATATTGCTAATAAAACATACATAAAAAATAAAAACAATACCTTCAGTTACAAGCAAATACACCACATAGGTTGTATAGGGTAGAAAAGTATAGATAAGTCCCAGCTAAGAAAGTGGGGATGGAGGGAGGGTAACCTGGACTGCAGCAGTGAACACACTCAAACATCTACATTTATGGTAGGTACAAAACTGTACTATGTTCGTGTTTCACTGCTGCAGTCATTAAAGTTGGGTTGAATCCCAAAGCTGAGGTTGGGTGGCTGGGTCTATAAAGGATTCGGGGTGGCTATGAGGCCCTGCAGCACTGCAGTGGCAAAGCCAGCTCTGGATTTAGAGTAAAGAGGCAAGTGGTAATGCTTGCTAACAATATGCACTGAACTCCAAGTGGCAGCTTCCAAAATATCCTTGGTAGGTACTCCTCTTAAGGTAGGCAGTTGAAGTGGCTGTTGCCCTGGTGGAATGTGGCCTAATGTTGCTAGGTACAGTTTTTCCATGCTGTGTGTAGCAGAAACGGATACAGTGTCCTATCCACTTTGAAATGGTCTGCTTTGAAATAGCCTTTCCCTGTGATCCTGCAGCATATGCTACAAACAATTGCTCAGTTTTCCTGAAAGCTTTTGTTTTGTCCAAGTAGAAGCGTAACTGCTTGTGTATGTCCAATGAGTGCAGAAGTCTCTCCCCTTTATTCTGGGGATTTGGATAAAATGTTGGCAAGTGAATAGCTTGGTTAAGAGCCACACTGGATACCACCTTTGGCATAAATGTAGGGTTTGTTCTTAAAGAAACCCTGCCCTGATGAAAAACTATGAAAGGTTCCACTGCCATTAGTACCTGTAACTCTGAGACACTTCATGCTGAGGTTATTGCTAGAAGCAGAGCAATTTTCCATGACACATTTTAATTCTGCTGAATTGGCTGGCTCAAAAGGAGGTAAAGTTAGTTTTTCCAAGACAAAGTTATGGTGCAAGTTGGTGCTCTCCGGGGCGGTCTTATGTTTTTTGCCCCTCTGAGGTACTGTTTTAATAATGGATGAGAGAAAATAGGAGAATCCGTGTTGTAATGAGCTGAGATGGCAGAGGCGTGGATTAATGGATGAAAAGGATAGGCCTTTGTCCACCATCTCAGTTAAGTATTGTAATATCTGAGGAATACTTGGAACAAGAGGGTCAAAAGCTTTGAGCCTGGTTCCAGGAGCAGAATCTTTTCCACTTTTCTGAATAGGATTTCCTGGTGCTGGGCCTCCTGGCCTCCAAAATGACATCCATAACAGCTTTAGAGAGAGGTGTTGGCTGCTTGGCTAAGTAATCTGCCATGCAGCCAGGTTTAAGGTTTTGAGCTGGCTGTGCAGGATCTGATTGTTTTGTTGAGTCAGAAGATGAGGAATTTGAGGTAAAATCCATGCTGGGCCTAGAGCCAAGTTCTTTAAGACTGAGTACCAGTGCTGGCATGGCCAGTCTGGGGCAATCAGGATCATTTTTGGCCTTTCTTGTCTGGCTTTTAGGAGTACCTTTGAAAGGAGAGGCAGTGGTGGGAAGGCATAAACTTTTAGGGTTTTCCAGCTGAACGAGAGAGCATCCACTTTCCATGCCTGTGTGCAAGTCCTTGTGCAGAATTTCTGTAGTTGGCAATTCAGAAGGGAGGCAAAAAGAAATATGTCTGGGCACCCCCATTTTTGTGTTATCATGCTGAATACTTGTGGATTTAATTTCCATTTGTGAGGATCCATGATGTTTCTGCTTAAGTCATCTGCCAGAGTAGTTTTCTTTCCTGGCAGGAATAGTGCTTGCAGATGAACTTGATAGGTCAGTGCTGTGTTCCACAAAGTCATGGCTTGTCTGCAGAAGGGATAGGAATGAGCGTCTCCTTGCTTGTTTATGTACCACATAACTGTGGTGTTGTCCGTCTTTAGTAATAGTTGTCCTGGATGCAGAAGGTCCTTGACAGCTGTTGGGGCATTTTGTACAGCTAGCATCTCTTTTTGATTGATGTGAAGATGCATTTGGTCTGCGGGCCACTTGCTCTGAATACATTTTCCTGCCATGTGTGCTCCCCAGGCGTAATCCTAAGCATCTGTTGTTAGTGTCTGCCTGGCTGTGGGTAAAGAGAAAAGCTGTCCCTTGTTGTGGTGACATGACTGTGCCCACCATCGAAACTCCTGTTGTAGGCAGGGAATACTTGGTATTACTGTTTCCAAACTGTGACAGTGTTGAGTCCAAACACTTTTTACGTACCATTGTAATTTCCTCATATGCAGTCTGGCATATGGTATTAGTAGTATGCAGGACGCCATGAACCCCAAGGCCTGCAGAATTTTTCTTGCAGGGAGTAGGGTTTTTGTTGCCATAAATTGAAAGTACTGAGTCAGTTGCCTTTGTTTGTCTGGCATGAGATAAGCCATCTGGGCCGTTGTATTTAAGCTGGCTCCCAGGAATATTATCTCTTGTGAGGGCACTAGTTTTGACTTCTTTTCGTTTACTGTGTACCCTAGGCAAATGAGCAATCTTTTTACAAATGCCAGATGCTTTAGAAGAATGTCCTTGCTCTCTGCTTGAATAAGACAGTCGTCCAAGTAGGGATATATTTGAATTCCTTTTTGTCTGCAAAATGCAATTACTGGTGCCAAGCACTTTGTGAAGTCCCTGGGCACAGTAGATAAGCTAAAGGGCAGTGCAGAGAATTGGTAATGCATTGTGCCAGCTATGAATCTGAGGTATCTTCTGCAATTTTGTCTGATTGGGACATGCAGGTATGCCTCTGAGGTCCAAAGTAACAAACCAAGCCTTCCTGCCCAGCATGGGAAGAAGTTGCTGTAGTGTCAACATTTTGAATTTCGGAACATCCAGGTAAGTATTTAGAGTAGATAGGTCCAGTATGGGTCTCCAGGCTTGGTCCTTTCTGGGGACCAAAAAAAGTCTCGAGTAAAATCCTTGTCCTTGTTGTGGCACTTTTTGAATAGCTCTCATGTCCATGAGGGCTGCAATTTGTTTTAGTGCCTCTGCCCATTGATTTTGTGGCAGGTCTGGCATTCCTTTTGGCCTTGGTAGAGTGTGAAAGTGGAACCTGTAACCGTGAGACAATATCCAGAACCCATTTGTCTTGGGTGATTATATGCCAATTTTGTGAAAAAAGAGCTAGTCTTCCCCCTAAGGGAGCGCCAACAGGTAAGTGCTTGGCATGTAAAGGGGGAAGTCATTGGGACTGTTTCCTATAAGGTTGTGTGACTTGTCTTCTCCTCCTTTTGGGGTAGAAGCACCCCACTGTCATGGTCTGTAAGAGCCTTGGGGCTGAGATCTGCCTCTTGGGCGTCTGTATCTGCCTCTTTGTGGTCTGTCTGACACTGGAAAGGACCAATTTTTAGAAGGCCAATTTCTGCTAAATCGAGGTGTCTGTACCTGTAAGAAATCCTTCACTGTTTGCATAGATTTTGCCTTATCCTAAATTTTCTTTAATACCTCTTCTGCCTTAACACCAAACAAGACATCATGCTGTAAAGGAGCATCCAACAGTTTTGCTTTAACATGATCAGGTAAACCTTGTTCTTTTAACCAAGCATGCCTTCAAATCACAGATCCTGTAACTGCGGCTCTACAAAAAGCCTCTGATGAATCAAAACCACATTGCAGAGTATGTTTTCCCACTTGTTCAGCTGCATGCAATAAATCCTGCATTTCCTTATAGTCAGGACCTTCTGAGCTTGTAAGCATTTTCTGTTTTAACAGAGACATTAAATATTGTTGGTATTTAAGCATGTGGAACTGGCAGTTTAAAGCCCTTACTGCTAAAGTTGCAGAAGTGTAAACTTTCTTCCCCCATCTATCTAATGCTCTAGAATCCCTGTCAGAGGGAACTGGATTTTTAGCAGTGGAAGCCTTTACCCCTTTGGGACCCTGGGAAATAGTTTCTGGGTCAGCAGCAGGGCTTTTATAAAGAAATTTGAGAGAGTCAGGGACTCTGTAGTACCCATCTGGCTTGACTGGTGCTGGGGGCAAAGAATTAGGGGTTAAACTGGATTCAGAGAACACATCATCCACAACATCTAACACAGGTGGAATAGCAAGGGGCCTGTGCTGAGGCAATAAAAGAAAATCTCGGAGCCTTTTCTTGGATTCTGAATAATCCTGGCTCTCCCAATGGAAATGCTCCCTCATGGTATGTAAAGTTTCCCCAAAAGAGTAATCCTCAGGAGGAGAGCCTGAAGGGATAGATTCTTCAGCATCAGAGTCCTCATAGGGGGGTAAAGAGTATCCCTGGTCTGAAGAGGAATCGGAAGAAATGGAAACCTAGTCAGTGGAATCATAGTCTGTATCCTGCCTAGGCCTTTTATCAGGAGGGGGATGGGAACCCCTGATCAGAGTAATTAGGTCTTCGGCCATTTTGAGCATCTGTTTTTTAGGCATGGAGGCCTGTCCAGGTGAATGCTGTACTTGTTTCTTTGTCTTTAATGGAGTTTTAAACTTGGCTGTTTTGATGGTAAGCTGTGAAGGTCTGAAAACACCCTCAGAAGCCAATGCCTGCTCAGCGGCTCCGGACCCATCTGAAGGGTTAATTTCCGTAGGCCCAATACCTTGAGTTTCCAGAGGCCTAGAAATCTCCACGTGGGAGTCGGAGGTGGCCTGTGGCTCTGAGGTAGCGGGTGTCAGGGGCTGCGAATGCGCCTCACTGAGAACCAGCGACTGGCCTAGAAGAGGCTTTATCGTCAGTTTTGGGTCTCGGATGCCTGCCCTTATCTTTGTGTTTTTTGTGTATTACGGTCGCCAGTTGTTCTGACGGCATGGTATAATTGAACCTTCGGCCAAAATAATGGCGAGCAAAATCAAACCGACGTTTTAGTGCGCTTATTAAATCTAGCACAAAACCGACAACTAGTGACGTTGTGGTCTGGGAACTAGGCATGGAATACAGTAAGAATGAAAATCCTTATGAGGTATTTGTTTCCCACAAGAAATGCAATTATTAACTTGTACTGACATCGGTCTGAGGCAAGAAAAAATTTCCCCAACGGGGTACTTAGCTTTATTGAAGACTTCGGTTCTAAAATTCGAATTTGAAAATCTCAGGAGTCTGCCGACCGGCACTTGCGAACTGCTTTTGCTTTGGGCACCGCGCGGCAAGAAAGACTGAAGAAAATGGCATTGGCTGCATCTTATATACCCCTGGCGCACTGACATCAGGGAAGAAGCGACAGCAGCTGATGCCGGACCAAGACTTTGGAACTCTGGCCGACTGCAGGACCGCCTGACGGCAGGATAACCCAAGTGTAATTACTGCAGCAGAGAAATACGAACATCTGCAGTGGCAAAGCCTGCCCTGGATTTAGAATAAAGTGGCAGATGATAATGCTTTGTAAAGGTGTGTACTGAACTCCAAGTAGCAGCCTCTAAAGTGTCTTTAGTTGGTACTCCCCTGAGGAAGGCTGCTGAAGTGGCTGCAGCTCTGGTTGAATGTGGCCTAATGCCCTTAGGCACTGGCTTGCCATGCTGTGAATAGCAGAAAAGAATGCAGTGGCCTATCCACTTTGAAGTAGTCTGCTTGGAGATGGCCTTTCCTTGTGATCCTGCAGCATAAGCCACTAGTAATTGCTCTGTTTTCCTGAAAACTTTAGTTTTGTCCAAATAGAATCTAAGCTGTTTGTGCATGTCCAAAGAATGCAGAATTCTCTCACCTTGTTCTGTGGATTTGGATAAAAAGTTGGCAAATGAATAGTTTGGTTAAGGGCCACACTGGACACCACCTTAGGCATAAATGTTGGGCTTGTCCTGAGAGACCCTGTCTGGATAAAAAATGATAAAAGGTTCCACAGCCATGAGTGCCTATAGCTCTGACACTCGTCTTGCAGAAGTTATTGCTAGGAGCAGAGTTGTTTCCCCAAGATAAAAACTTTATATCGGCAGTAGCAGCTGGTTCAAAAGGAGGTAGGGTAAGTTTTTCCAAGGCATAAGCGAGGTCCCATGCAGGTATTGGCGATCTCCTTGGAGGCCTTAAATTTTTGGCTCCTCTGAGGTACTGCCTTAATAAAGGATGAGAAAAGATTGGTGGCTCTGTATTGTAATAAGCCGAAATGACAGAGGCATGAATTTTAAATGATGTAAAAGACAACAGAGATGCTGGACAAAGGCCTAAGTATTGCAAAATCTGAGGAATATTTGGTACAGCTGCATCAGTTCATTGTGCCTGGTTCCAGGCACAAAATCTCTTCCATTTTCCTGCATAAGATTTCATAGTACTAGGCTTTCTAGCTTCCAAAATGACATCCATCACAGCTTTACTGAGAGGTGTGCTTTGTATGGCTACATTATCCGCCATGCTGCCAGGTTTAGGGTCCTGAGTTGGCTGTGAAGGATCTGACTGCTGTGTTGGGACAGTAGATGAGGTATTAGAGATAATGTCCAGGCTGGGCATTGAGACAAGTTCCTTAAGATCGGGGGCCAGTCTGGGGCAATCAGTATCATCTTTGGTTTCTCCTGTCTGACCTTTAGAAGTACCTTGGGGAGGAGTGGCAGTGGAGGAAAGGCATATACTGATAGGTTTTTCCAGTTGAAAGATAAGGCGCCCACTTTCCATGCTTGTCTGTGACAAGTCCTTGTGCAGAATCTTTTTAGTTGGAAGTTGTAAGGGGAGGCAAATAGATCTATGTCCGGGCATCCCCATTCCCTTGTTATGCTGAAGACTTGTGGATCCAGCTGCCACTCGTGTGGATCCATGAGGTTTCTGCTTAATTCGTCTGCCAGAGTATTTTCCTTTCCTGGCAGGAATAGTGCCTGCAGATGTACTTGTTAAGTCAATGCTGTGTCCCACAAAGCCATGGCTAGTCTGCAAAGGGGGTAAGAATGTGTGGCCCCCCTGCTTGTTTATATACCACATGACCATGGTGTTGTCTGTATCAGTAGTTGTCCCAGATGAAGAAGGTCCTTGAAGGCTGTCAGGGCATTTTGGACAGCTAGCATCTCTTTTTGATTGATATGTAGATGCATTTGGTTTGTGGACCAAGTGCCCTGAATGCCTCTTTCTGCCATATGGGCCCCCAGGCATAATCTGATGCATCTGTTGTAAGGTTCTGCCTGGCTGGGGGTAATGTGAGTGGCTGTCCCTTGTTTTGGTGACAAGCCTTCACCCACCATCGAAACTCCTGTCGCAGGCAGGGAATGAGAGTAATCATTGTTTCCAGGCTGTGGCAATGTTGCGTCCAGGCACTTTTTAGGTACCATTGAAGTTTCCTCATATACAGTCTTGCATATGGAATTACTAGCATGGAGGATGCCATGAAGCCCAAAGCCTGCAGAATTTTTCTTGCAGATAACTGGGCCTTTGTTGCCAATCTTTTGAAATAGGTAGTCAGTTGCCTTTGTCTGGCGTGAGATAAGCCATCTGGGCAGTTGTATTTAAGCTTGCACCCAGGAATATTATCTCTTGAGAGGGTACTAGTTTTGATCTATTTTCGTTGACTGTGTACCCTAGGCATGTTAAGTCTTTTCACAAACGCCAGATGCTGTAGTAGAATGTCCTTGTTCTCTGCTTGAATTAGGCAGTCGTCCAAGTACGGATATATTTGTATTCCTCTTTGTCTGCAGTAAGCAATTGCTGGTGCCAGGCACTTTATAAAGACCCTGGGCGCAGTAGATAAGCCAAAGGGCAGTGCAGAGAATTGGTAATGCATTGAGCCAGCTTTGAATCTGAGGTATCTTCTGCAGGATTGCCTGATTGGGACATGCAGGTATGTCTCTTTTAGGTCTAAGGTCACGAGTCAAGCCTTTTTGCCCAGCATGGACAGAAGCTGCTGCAAGGTCAACATTTTGAATTTTGGAATATCCAGGAAAGTGTTTAGAATAGATAGATCCAGTATTGGTCTCCCGGCTTTGTCCTTTCTGGGTACCAAGAACAGTCTTGAGTAAAATCCTTGTCCCTGCTCTTGCTGTGGTACTTGTTGAATAGCCCCCATGTCCATGAGGGATGAGACTTGTTTTTGTGCCTCTGCCCATTGATTTTTTGGCAGATTTGGCCAGCCATTTGCCTTTGCCAAAGTATGGAAGTGAAACTTGTAGCCTTGTGACACTATGTTTAGAACCCACTTGTCTTGGGTTCTAATGTGCCAATTCTGAGAAAAAAGTGCTATTTTTCCCCCTAAAGGTGCTGCCAGGAGATAAGTGCTTGGTGCAGGCAGGGGGAAGTCATTGGGACTGTTTCCTGAATGGTTGTGATTTGTCCTCTCCACTTTTGAAGGTTGAAGCACCCCATTGTTTTGACCTGTATGAACCTTGCACCTGGGTCCTGCCTCTAGGGCGTCTGGATCTTCCCCTTTGAGGTCTGTCTGACACTGGAAAGGACCAATTCTTTGTAGGCCAGTGTCTACTAAATCTAGGTGGCTGTACTTGTAAAAACATCTTTGACAGTTTTCATAGATTTAGCTTTGTCCTCCATTTTCATTAACACCTCTTCTGCTTTAACACCAAACAGAGTATCATGCTGTAACAGTGCATCTAATAATTTAACTTTGACATGATCAGGCAAATTTTGTTCCTTTAACCAAGCATGCCTCCTAATTACAGAACCCGTAACTACGGTCCTGCAGGAGGCCTCCAGAGCATCAAAACCACATTGCAAAGTATGCTTTCCAACTTTTTCAGCTGCATGCAATGAATCCTGCATTTCTTTGTTTTCTGCACATTCAGAGTTTAACAATATTGTCTGTTTAAACAATGTCATGACGTTGCTGATATTTGAGCATATGAAACTGACAGTTTAAGTCCCTTATATAGCCAAGGTAGCAGATGTGTAAACCTTTTTTCCCCATCTATCCAGTGCCCTAGAATCTGTCAGAGGGGGTAGTTTTTTTTTGCAGTGGAAGCCTTAATCCCTTTGGGACCCTGTGAAAAAGTTTCTGGGTCTGCAGTAGGGTTTTTGAAAAGGAATTTATGAGAGCCAGGAACCCTGTAATATCTGTCAGGCTTAACAGGAGGTGGAGGTAAGGAGTCAGGGGTCAGACTAGATTCAGAAAACACATCATCTACAATGTCTAACACAGGTGGATGGCTAGACGCCTGTGTTGAGGTAGTAAAAGGAAGTCCCTGAGCCTCTTTTTAGATTCTGAAAAATCTTGGCTCTCCCAGTGGAAATGCTCCCTCATGGTATGGAAGGTTTCTCCCAAAGAATAGTCCTCAGGAGGAGAAGCTGAAGGAACAAATTCTTCAGCATCAGAATCCTCATGGAGGGAAGTGAATATTCCTGATCAGAAGAAATAGAAACCTGATCTGAAGATTCATAATCTGTCTCTTGCCTAGGCCTCTTATCAGGAGGGGAATGGGACCCCCTGATCAAGGTAATCAAGTCTCAAGCCATTTTGAGCATCTGTTTTTGGGGCATGGAGGCCTGTCCATGTGGCTCTTGAATTGTTTTCTTTGTCTTTAAAGGTGCTTTAGTCTTTGCCTTTGAAGCTGCAGTTGGTTTAATGTATAGATGTTTAGGTCTGAATACACCCTCAGAAGCCGGTGCCTGCTCAGCGGCTCCGGATCCATCTAAGGGAATAGCGTCCGAGGCTCCAATACCTTGAGTTTCCAGCGGTATGGCCGACTCCAGTTGGGAGTCGGTAGAGGACTGTGACTCTTAAGTAGCGGGTGTCAGGGGCTGCAAAAGTGCCTCACTGGGAACCGGCAAACAGGTGACTGGCTTAGTCATCGGTTTTGAGCCTCAGTTGTCTTTCTTTTTCTTTGCATTTTTTGTGAACTCCGGTAGTCGGATGGCTATCCCTCAACATTTTATAATTAAATCTGTGCCCAAAATAGTTTAATGCAAAGTCATACCGACGCTGAATAGTGTGTTGATTAAATCTAGCACAGAACCGGCAACTTGAAACGTCGTGGTCAGGGCCTAGGCAAGGAATACAGTAAGAGTGAAAGTCCTTATGAGGTATTTGTTTTCCACAAGAAATACAATTAACTTTTTCTGACATCGGTCTGGAGCAAGAAAAAGTTTCCCTAACGGGGTACTTAGCTTTAAAGAAGACTTCGGATCTGAAACTCGAACACGAAAATCTCAGGAGTCGGCTGACCGGCACTTGCGAACTGCTTCTGCTTCGAGCACTGCGCGGCAAGAAAGACTGAAGAAAATGGCATCAGCTGCATCTTTTATACCCCTGATGACCTGACGTCAGGGAAGGGGTGACAGCAACCGACGCAGGACCCAAGATTTTGGAATTCAGGCCGATTGAGGGCAACCTGCCAGCAGGATTACCCAAATGTAATGACTGCAACAGTGAAACACAAAGAACATCAGGATCCTTATGTATTTTTGGTAAGAAATAAATGTACCGATTAGCAGAATCATGAATCATAAGTTGCTGCATAACCCTATCAGTAATAATACCTTCCTCCCTAGCTGATAGCAGAAAATCATTTATCTGCTTCTTGAATCTAAAGGTGGGGTTAATGGGCATTTCTGAGTAATAACATCTATCTTGAAGTTGTCTTTTGGCCTCCATGTCACATTGTGACCAATTCATTACTACCACTGCCCCACCTTTATCAGTAGATAAGACAAATTTCCTTATTGTTCTGTAATTCCATAAGAGCATATTTTTCAGTCCTAGACAGATTATTAGGTTTGAAAGAAGTATCAGAGCTTCGATAGTGTAGATCTTTGAGGACACTGCTATGAAACTGATGCACTATAGGATGCATAGGGGGAGGATATCTAGAAATATGATACACAAACGTATCATTGTCACTATTGTTATCTGAGTCACCAAATTGCAAGTTAAGATTGTGTTCTACAAAAATACATTATATACTGTGCCAAAATATCTTCAGTGACCACAAAACCAGGAATAAAAGTCAATCCTTTATTCAAAATGGACATATGAGTTGCTGACAAACTGAAATCTGAAATATTTAGTACATTGACATTTCCATTTACTTCTGTATTGCTAGTTTCAGGAGACCTTGTATATTGTTGATTTTTGCGATGTTTCCTACCACCTCGTTTGTATCTTGGCCTAATGGGACTGAAGCCTGTGTCCTTTTGGGGGTTGGTGAATCTGATGTATGGTGTATATCACTATCTGTACAAGGAGAGAGATCATCAGTTGATGATCCATTTTCAACTGAACGTTTCTTAAGGATGGATCTAGGCCTTTTCCGTTTCGGGGTCCTAAATTGGCTTTGCATAAATCTGACCTGCTTGCTGGTACTACTAAACGGGTTGCCACCCTGATAATCCAACTGATCTCGTTGGAATTTTTTAAGTTTCCTAGATATGAGTTGTTCTTAAAGATTACTTAAATTAGTGGCAACCTTATTCAAATTTCTTACAAAGAAGGATTCTCCTTCGAATTTCTGTACCTCATTGCATAATTTTGTGACCTCACTAATCTCACGGTCAACCACTATCGTGGTACTTGGCCAAAGGCTTAACAAAGGCCATGGTGGATTGCTGCTGAATGGCTCCCCACCGACTGCTGAGCTCTTCATCAGCCTCGCTAACATGGGGCTGTGTTCTGATCCTAAGCCCCCTAGGTGTGATACCCTTGGCCATATAGGCCTTAAAGAGCTTAGAATGCCAAACATGTGACCTTAATGATCTCGTGTGCTTATGCAGCTGTTCAAAAGCCAGTCCACAGCTTGCCTCAGGGCCCAAGGTTGTTCCACTTCCCCCATTATTAGATGTTGTACCTAAACCAAAACCCCCCAGATCTTCTCTGTCAGCTGACAAGCCAGATACAAGTCTGGTTAGATCCATAGTTTGAACTTACAATAGTTCACTATAAAAGATGTAAATACCTATAGCAAAAAAGACCCAACAATATTCCACTTGTTCCCAATAGATTATTCCATCATACAAGTGGTTATAAATATTGGCAATAATAGCACTTACAACATCCAAAGTAATGCTACGCCAATATTAATTGACTATATTCAATCAATTAACCAACAGCAGGGAACAATAATAGCCACACGCTTCACCAAAGCCTGGCAAAAATTAAATTAAATTAAAGCTACGCTCCACCACGTAGGTAATAATGACTGAACTGCAAATCATGGAACCATTGCTATAGGTACTTAATAAAATCACCCATCAAACTCAAATTGTTTTAGTGGTTTGAAAGCTGACAAACAAGAACAATCAAAATAACCACTCTAGGCATAAACAATTACTGTCAAAACCACACCAAGGTCCTAAGCAAGCTGTGATAAAAAAATTAAATAAAACTCAAACAGTCAAAGGAAGCCCCCCAGCAGCAAGTACCAAAGTAAATCCTGCAAAGAGGATTGATTGATAATTGTACCATAAATCTGAACAAATGCCAATTGTCAAACTATGCAATGTGTACAAAAATAAATATAGAGCTCACTATTGCTATGCAACAGATCTGCATAACAAATACAGACTTCATAAAATAATAATGAATAAGGTGCAGCAAACAAAGGTCCTTAGATTCCAAACCTTATACAATATATAATACACGTACTGCCGCACTGGATACACACCAGAAACAACTGGAAAAAAATGTTCTTTGGCAACCACATAACCAGCATAAATATGAAGAACAATTCTATATATTTTTTCACTCAACCTAACCAAAAAGATCAGATATAATATGAATAATTTCCCCAACAGAAATAGTATGACAAGAAATTCTAATAAGTGAATAAACATCCACTATTATTGGGACAATTCTGTTGTAGTTCAAGCCTATAGATCAAAACAAGGCTAAGCCTTAACAGAACCTTAAAGCACTATAGTCCTATGTAGCCCACTCAATTAGAACCTAGACAAATGTAGATGTTAGAAAATAATTTGTAAGAAACAATCAGCCATCCATACTAGTGAGTACGAAACAATAATGCAAAAACAAAACATTTATAAGTCCATTCAGTTCAGAGATGTTTAACACCAACAGCTATGGCGGTGGGCTTCAGATAACTTTCCAATAATCCCAATCGATGTAAAATGCACCATCACTAAATACCTCCGATGTTCCACATTAACATCCGCCATAAACTTCTTGGCCAGTTCAAGAAAACAGTGAAAAAATAGAAGCCCATTAGGAAAGCCAAATTCGAAATAAAGTATCTAAATTTTCAGAAGAAACACTAATAGTCCCAAATAATGTAGGTAAACGAATTTGTAGAAAGTTGCATCACCATAATGTTTCCAATGGCCCAAAGTTGTTGCAAACAGTAAACAGCCAGCTTTGTTTGTCCATTATGATTGAGACTAAAATCTCAATATGTAGAACCCAGAAGATATATAAATCCAGAAAGTGGCCAATATTTTGCCAAAATCTGAGAAAAAACGGGGTCGACAGTACCTGTTCAATGTTTGAAGAGCTTACTCAATGCTTCACTGGGAGAAACACAGCATAGTTGCTGCCCATCCTGCTAAATCACGTCTCCTGCCCAAAAAAAACGCTGCAGAGATGACAAATACGACATCAGTTCACAATGGCAGCAAACCAATCCAGATACATAAAATGAATAAAAGGAATAAATATCCAAAGTAAATCATACAAAACAACCAAGGGAATTATTGGAAAAAAACAATATATATGTAAGCTGCAGAACCATCCATGCAGCCTACATCAGATTCATAGGCCCCCAGCAGGAAACAAGAACTAGTGTAACCGCAAAAAAGATCCTCCTGCCTGAAAGGCAATTGCATGGCTCCACAAAAATTAGATGCATAGAAAACACAATGAGCCAGCAAACCGTGAAACTGAACTAATTTGATAGTTAGTGCAGCATAAAAAACAAATACCCAGACATGTTTCGGCTGGTAAAAGACAAAGCCTCCATCAGTGTGAAAATAAAATCAATGCAATACTGTTTTATATAATTGCAAGTCAATTGAGCACAAACACCCATTGGTTGTTTAAAATTGCTCATTCAATCCAGGTGAAATAATCCACCTACCTTAACAATCCAGTAATGCACTATATAAGCATTGTATGGCACATAAAATCAGCCAAGTTTACATTTGTGATTATTGATTTAAAGGGAATAAATTAAACAAAACAGGTTGGCACTCCATTCTAGACTCTAAGGAGAAAAAATGGATCATTAAGCTAGGTGGATTATATCCACCTGGATTGAATGAGCAATTTTAAATAACCAATGGGTGTTTGTGTTCAATTGACTTGCAGTTATATAAAACAGTACTGCATTGATTTTATTTTCACACTGATGAAGGCTGTGTGTTTTACCAGCCGAAACCTGTCTGGGTATTTGTTTTTTATGCTGCACTAACTTTCAAATTAGCTCAGTTTCATGGTTTGCTGGCTCATTGTGTTTTCTATGCATCTGATTTTTGCAGAGCCGTGCAACTGCCTTTTGGGCAGGAGGATCTTTTTTGCGGTTACACTGTTTAAGTAGAATATAAGTTGTCTGTGTACATCCAATGAATGTAGAATCCGCTCACCCTTGTTCTGTGGATTGGGAAAGAAAGTTGGCAGATGAATGGTCTGATTAAGAGCCACACTGGATACCACCCTTAGGCATCAAAGGTGGACTGGTCCTGAGAGCCACCCTGTCCGGATGAAAAATAATGAAAGGCTCCACTGCCATAAGAGCCTGTAATTCTGAAATCCTTCTAGCTGAAGTGACTGCTAAAAGGAAAGTTGCTTTCCATGAGAGAAATTTTAGGTCTGCAGTAGCAGCTGGCTCAAAAGAAGGGAGTGAGTTTTTCCAAAACAAAACTGAGGTCCCATGCAGGAGTTGGTGCTCTCCTGGGAGGTCTTAAATTTTTGGTCCCTCTGAAATATTGCTTTAGCAGAGGATGAGAGAAGAGGGGAGGTTCTGTGTTGTAATGAGCTGAAAAGGCAGAGGCATGGATTTTTATGGAAGAGAAAGATAGGCCATTGTGAAGCATCTCAGTTAAGTATTGCAGAATCTGACGAATATTGGGCATTGCTGTGCTTATTCCTTGTGATTGGTTCCAGGCACATAATCTTTTCCATTTGTCAGCATGAGATTTTCTAGTACTAGGCCTTCTAGCCTCCAAAATGACATCCATCACAGGTTTGATGAGGGATGGCAAGGGTGAACTTAGTTGATTAGCCGTGGTGCAAGATTCAAAGTTTAGAGCAGAGTGTGCAGAATTGGTAGTTCTGCTGAGACAGTAGGCAAGGTGTCTGAGGCAGATGCCACAGAGGAAGGTATGACACATTGTGCAGGAGTGGGTACCAGTGCTGGCAAGGCCAGTCTGGAGCAATCAGAATCATTTTTGGTTTGTCCTGACTTTTAGTAGAACTTTGGAGAGTAGAGGCATAGGGGGGGAAAGCATAGACTGATAGGTTTTTCCAGCTGAATGACAGAGCATCCACTTTCCATGCTTTTTTATGATGAATTCTTGTGCAGAATTTGTTCAACTGATAGTTCTGGGGTGAGGCAAAAAGATTATGTCTGGGATCCCCCATTTGTGTGTCAACATGATGAAAACTTGTGGTTCCAGTTTCCATTCGTGTGGGTCCATTCGATTTTTACTTAGTTCGTCTGCCAGAGTATTTAGCTTTCCTGGCAGGAATTGAGCTTGTAGTTGTATTTGGTAGGTCAAGGCAGTGTTCCACAATGCCATGGCTAGTCTGCAAAGGGGGTAGGAATGTGTACCCCCCCCACTTGCTTATGTACCACATTACTGTGGTGTTGTCTGTCTTTATCATTAGTTGTCCTGGATGAAGATAGTCCTTGAAGGCTGTCAATGCATTCTGTACAGCTAGCATCTCTTTCTGATAGACATGTATGTGCATTTGATTTGGGCTTAATTTGCCCTGAATGCACTTTCCTGCCAGCATAGTCTGATGCGTCTGTAGTTAGGGTTTGGGTGGCAAGGAGTGGAGTGAATGGCAGTCCCTTGTTTTGGTGGCAGGCCTCTGCCCACCATAGGAACTCTAATTGCAGGCAAGGTATGATAGGAATCATTGTTTCCAGGCTGTGACAATGACTCCATAAACTTTTAAGTACCACTGAAGTTTCCTCATATGCAGTCTTGCATATGGAATTAGAAAAATGCAAGAGGCCATGAACCCCAAGGCTTGCAGAATTTGTCTTGCAGATAGCAGGGTTTTTGTGGCCACCTGTTTGAAGTAAGTTACCAATTGAATTTGCCTTTCTGGCATAAGGTAAGTCATCTGGGCAGTTGTATTCAAGCTTGCACCCAGGAATCTAATTTTTTGAGAGGGTACCCAGTTGTGATTTCTTTTCGTTTATGGTGTACCCTAGACAAGTTAGAACTCTTTTTACAAACGTCAGATGCTTTAGAAGAATGTCCTTGTTTTCTGCTTGAATTAGACAATTGTCCATGTATGGATACATTTGAATATTTCTTTGCCTGCAAAATGCAATTACTGGAGCCAGGCACTTTGTGAAGACCCTGGGTGCAGTAGATAAGCCAAAGAGCAGTGCAGAGAACTGGTAATGCAAGTAGCCTGCTTTGAAGCGGAGATATCTTCTGCAAGATTCCCTGATTGGGATATGCGGGTAAGCCTCTTTCAAGTCTAGAGTTACCAACCAGGCATCTTTGCCTAGCATAGGTAGTAACTGTTGAAGAGGCAGCATCTTGAATTTTGGAATGTCCAGAAATGTGTTTAGAGTGGATAAGTCCAGAACTGGACGTCATGATTTGTCTTTTCTGGGTATCAGGAAAAGTCTTGAATAGAAACCTTGTCCCTTTTCGTCTTCTGGTACTGGTTGAATAGCCCCCATGTTCATGAGGGACAGAACTTGTTTCTGGGCCACTGCCCACTGATTTGGGGGCAGATCTGGCCATCCGTTTGGGAATGGCAACATGTGGAAGTGAAATATGTATCCCTGGGATACTATATTTAAAACCCATTTGTCCTGGATAATAAGTTGCCAGTTTTGTGCATGAAATGCCAGTTTTCCCCCCAAAGGGGCGACTAAAAGCTAAGTGCTTGGTGATTGTAGAGGGAAGTCATTGAGACTGTTTACCATAGGGAGGTGCCTTGTTGTTTCCAGATTTGGAGGAGAAGGCACCCCATTGTTTTGTTCTGAAAGTTCCTTGTGACTGAAACCTGGAGCCTTTGGAATGTCTTGATTTCACTTGAGCAGCTCTCGAGAGGACTGGAAAGGACCAGTTCTTAGTAGGCCAGTGCCTACTAAATCTTGGAGGTTGCACTTGTAACAAATCTTTCACAGTTTGCATAGATTTAGCTTGATCTTCCATCTTTTTTAACACTTCTTCAGCCTTATTACAAAAGAGATGGTCCTGTTTGTAAAGGAGCATCCTGCAATTTTGCTTTAATATGGTCAGGCAGAGTTTGCTCTTTGAGCCAAGCATGCCTTCTTAGCACAGATCCAGTTACAGCAGCCCTGCAAGAGGCCTCTCCAAGGAATCAAAACCACATTGCAAAGTATGTTTTCCAACTTGTTCAGCTGAATGTAATAAATCCTGCAAATCTTTATTTTCCACACAGTCAGAGATTAACAATTTTCTGTTTAAGTAGTCCAATGATATGCTGTTGATATTTACGCATATGAAAATTGACAGTTTAAAGCCCTTATTGCCAAGGTTGCAGACGTGTAAACCTTCTTACCCCTTTTATCCAGCGTCCTGGAATATCTATCAGAAGGGGTAGGATTTTTAGCAGTAGAGGCCTTAATGCCTTTGGGACCCTGAGAAATGGTTTCAGGATCAGCAACAGGATTTTTGAAAAGGAATTTGTGGGAGTCAGGAACCCTGCAGTATCTGTCTGGCTTACAAGGAGCTAGAGGCAGAGAATCAGGAGTCATACTAGATTCTGAAAAAAACAATCAGCTATGTCTAGAAAAGGAGTTATAGCCACAGGCCTATGCCGAGGAAGAAGAAAATCCCTAAGTCTCTTTTTAGATTCAGAGAAATCCTGACTTTCCCAGTGGAAATGTTCCCTTAATGTATGCAAAGTTTCCCCAAAAGAAAAATCATCAGGGGGAGAAGCAGAATGAATGGAATCTTCTGCATCAGAGTCATAAGTAGGAATAGACGCATCCTGTTCATTAGAAGAGTCAGAAGAAATAGAATCCTGCTCAGAAGATTCATAATCAATATCTTGCCTAGGCCTCTTAGGAGGAGGGGGTTGGCTACCCCTGATCAGAGTAATTAAACCTTCAGCCATTTTGATCATTTGTTTGTTAGGCACAGGGGCCTGCACATGTGGCCCAGGCATTGTTTTTTTAGACACAGATTTAGATTTTGGCCTTAGTTTTGAAGATGGCGTCGGTCTAATATACAAATCTGTAGGCCTGAAAACATCCTCAGAAGCCGGTGCCTGCACAGCGGCTCTGGACCCATCTAAGGTAGAGACATCCGTAGGTTCCATAATTGAAGTATTTCGTGGCATACCGGACTCTGAATGGGTCTCAGTAGAGGCCTGTGAATCAGAAGTAGTGGGTATCAGGGGCTGCGAAAGTGCCTCACTGAGTACCGGCGAACTGGCAACTGGCTTAGGAGAAGCATAGTCAGTTTTGGACCTCGACGGTCTGTTTCTGTCTTTTTCTTTGCGTTTTTTTTAGGTATTCTGGTAGTCTGATTGCTAACCGATGACATTTCTGGATAATTAAATCTTGAGCCAAAGTATTTAGAAGCAAAAATATACCGGTGTTTAATCGTGCGTTGATTAAATTTAGTACAAAACCGACAGCAAGGAACATTGTGATCAGGGCCTAGGCAAGGAATACAGTACAAATGAAAATCTTTATGAGGTATTTGCTTCCCACAAGTAATGCAATTATTAACTTTTAACTTTTACTGACATCAGTAAGAAGCAAGAAAGTTTCCCCAACGGGGTACTTAGCTTTTAGTTGAAGACTTCAGTTCTGAAACTCGAAAACGAAAATTTCAGGAGTCAGCCGACCGGCACTTGCGAACTGCTCCTGCTTCGGGCACCGCGCGGCAAGAAAGACTGATGTAATGGCTTTGGCTGCATGTTTTATACCCCTGACGACCTGACGTCATGGATGAAGGGACAGCAACAGACGCAGGACCCAAGGCTTTGTTAATCAGGCCGACTTAAGGCAACCCTGCCAGCAGCTTACCCAAATGTAATGACTGCAACAGTGAAACACGAAGAACATCTTTGTTTTATGTGGATGGGGAGTCTGTTCCACATCAGTGGTATCCTCTGCGAAATATACCTGCCCCTCCAAACTGTTCTATTAATGTTGCAGAAGAGGTTTAAATGCCTAGGCACAGCATTTACGATGACATTTGACTTACTGATGTGCAGCAGATCCATTAGTAATAGGTCAGAGGATATCTTCTATGCCAGACACAGGTCACATCTTTGGAGTCTGTAGGATACTGACTGTACTGACAGGGGTTTCAAGTTGGTCCATGTAGGACCTGTTGTTTAGGCCTTGTATCTTTTAGTATGGTATCTTTGTGTGAGCTCCAGTTGTTGCATGTGTCTGAACACATACATGCCAAAGGGGACATTACGTGCAATGATTGGCCCAGTTAAGGCTAAGTAAAGGGGGTCAAAGACATCCCTAGATCTAGACACAATCCCTTTGTTTACAGTCTGTGCAATATAGGACTTTCTTACAATAGACACTTGTTGGTCAAAATTTACGTCACTGTCCACATAAGTTCCCAAATCTGGAACAAATGGGTCAAGTCTTAGGGGCGTATTGTCAGTGTGGTAGTTCCCAGGGGTGCATGACTTCCCAAAAGCTACAGTAATGTATTTCTGGGTATTTATTTTTAGACCATGATTTTGACACCAGTTATTTACTTGAGACAAGCCTCCCTGCAGGATGGCAAAGTCATTTGAGGATTCAGTGGCTGCTCCTAGCTTGCAGTCATCTGCAAACTTAGTTGTCATCATCCACTTTTATCATTACTATTAGTATTATCATCTTTATTATTATTATTCAGTATTACTTATAATCATTCACTATCCTCCCTCATTATTTGCTATTAGAAGTGATTTCAGATGGGGCATCAAGTGAGAGGATTTTAAATGTTGTTTTTCATGAGAGAGCTCTGGGCAAAACAGCAGTATTGGGGGGGATGAGCATGGGTTGTGAGTTACAAAGCCATGTTTTAGTGTCTGTTGCAGCTTCCTGAGTACTTTTTTTGGAGGTATGCCAAGTAATCTGATACACGTATAAGTGTGAAGTCATCAGTGTATTGTAGTATGTAAGTGTGTTCTGTGGATCAGTGGGGGGTGTTAGTGTGTTAAAGAGGAGGAGGCCAAGGATAGAGCCTTGTGGGACACTCATGGTGACTGGGAGGTATGGAAAGAGGGTGGAGTACCATTTTACTAACTGATACTTATTGGAGAAATAGCTCTTGAACCATAGAAGGGTACTCTGTGATAGACCTTATGTGTACATTTCAAGCAGAAGTTTGCTGTGGTAAATTGTGTTGAAGGCTTTAGACCAGTACAGAAATAAGGGGGATACTAGTTTGTCATTATCTCTTTCTTTATTAACAGCATCTATGAGGGTTAGAGGTGCAGTGTTAGTTATATGGGTGGTATGAAGCCATGTTTTGCCAATATTTCAGAGATTGTGGGTTTAGCATGATGGTTAATTTTTTTCCCCTCGTAAACAGAGTACACAGTTTGATTCTGACTTCAGGGCAATTAGCCTACTATTCGCACATGAACCTAAGGTCACTTTAGGTTTAAGGTTAGTGATGTCTGTTGAATTTCCTACTTTGTATAGATAGAAAATATGTGATTGCTTCCAAAGAAAGGGAATATGGAATTCCTACACTGACAGATTTGTAAGGATTGAAACTAGATGGGCAATGCTACTGGGTGCTTTCTTTAAGGTACTCATTTGGAAGGTCCTCAGCTGAAGCTGAGCATGCTTTGAGTTGTTTTATATCAGATAAGAGCACTGGCATGAAGATGAAAGAAGACGTAATTATATATGGCTATTGGGCAGGGTTGGGATTTGATGTGTGAATCCTTGTTTAAGAACATTATGCTGTCTATGAAATAAGAGATTAATTCTATTCCAGATTTGATTGATGTGTTTTTGGGAGAAAGATTAGGGTTGAATTTTTGACCATGTTGCAAGAGTTTAACAGATGACTGGAATCTTTTTAGGGATGTGTTACCTATTGTTCACCATGTTGTGCTAGTGTAGTGTTTTGGCTTCATTTATTTATTTTTTACTACAGATGTGGAGCATTTGGAAGTTTGAGATATTGTGATGTTTTGCATTTGCATTCTATTCTTTTTGGATAGCCAGATTGCATTATTTGTTTTTACGCTCTTGCTTCCAGGAGTTGTAGGGCTATTTAGAAAGTTGCATTGAATTCATTTAAATTATCTTGTAAGGGTAGGATTTTTTGAATATTTCCAGTTAAAAGATAATAGGATAGTAATGCATATGTATGGGTTAAACTTGTACAGGTTGCATGTTGTGTTATAAACATGCCATTTAAGTGGATGCGTTAGATGCATGGTGAAATTTCTCAAAACCTTTTGGGTTTCTAACACCGTTATGGGAATGGACCCCATGCCTAAGTCAGGGTTTGGTTAAAGTTCATGAAATTGGTACTGCTTCAATCTTTATCATCTAAAAGTATTCTTCATAGCACCAACAACGGGCCCAGAATTGATTCCTATAATTCATACAGAGTTACATTTATGGGTAGCATGTCTAAAAATGACTGCAGTTTTTTTTTTTTTTTTTTATGCACCCCATTACTGCTACTACTTCTATTGGAACTTTCTGGGCAATTTTCCTCCACACCGCTCTCGTTTCTGCCTGCAAATCTTGATGTTTTATGACTTTGTTTCTTGCTTTATGTAAGACACTAATGGCAATGTACAGCAGTTTCAATGATCAATGCTACTTTTGTGTAGTTTTCATAAATGTCTGTATCTGGTGTTCTAACACCTGCTTTTTTGGACTGTTGTTACTGGGTGATCCAAACTGATGTACACTTCATCATTCTTTGTAATACTTTGTGGTTCATGTTCCCAATGCATCTCAGCTACTTCTGTCTGCGGTGTTTGAACAATCCTCAGTGGAACAATTGTGCCACACTATTGTGTCTATTGTTGTATAGGCCCCTCTGCCATAAGCGTGTCACACCCAGCAACAAGGTCTGAGACTCATTGCAATTTTTTTTTTTTTTTTTTTTTACAGAGCTTAGATTTGTCTGCCTCTCCAACATGTTCATGGACTTTGTAAACTAATGTGTATGTAGCCCACTATCCTTAGGCTGCTATTATTGACCTTTCATCCTTTGGTTTCAAATTGTGTCCCCTTATCCATTCCTGTGTCAAATCCTTATCAATGTGAAGTTGTTCCATGAGATCTCTATACTTACTATATTTATGGCTTTTCCACATTTTTTCTTCTAATCTGATCCTTCTTACATTCCTCTATATTTGCTATGACTTCAAAGAAGTATATTCCAAACAGGAGAGGTGCAAGTGCGGAGTCATGTGGAACACCACTATAGGGTCAGGCCTATTGGTGGGGGTGGATTCCCCCACCCTAACTTCATATGTTCTATCCACGAGCCATTTGACTATCCATTGGGTTACGCAGGGATTTATGTCTAAATTTTTAAGTTTGTAATACCTAAGTGAGGTAGTGTGTTGAATGCCTTTACCAGGTTGAGGTAGGCAGCATGCACTTTCTTTGCCCCTCTTCCATGGCTCAAGTGGTCTTCTCAAGGTAATGTACTGGGTTTAGTAGGTGTGATCAACCCTTGACAAACCCAAACTAGGATGGGTCCAGTGTTTGAAGATTTCCTATGTAGTTATTAGAGCCATTATAACTTTTTCCATGGCCTTGTATATAATACTAGTCCAACTTATGGGTCTGTAGTTTCCTGGGTCTGTTGATGGTCCACCTTTATAGAGAGATGACTGGTCCTGCATTTCCTAGAGATGAAGCCTGGCTAGAGGCTGTGGCTAAATAGACATTCTAGTGGGCCCAAGGGGTCAATTTTCAAACTAAAATGGAGGCATCCCTGGATACTATCAAGGCTCATTGCTGTAGTGTGTTTAGCTCTGGAGAGTGGAGTGAGGACCTGTGCTTTAGTAACAGTGGGGGGGGCTAAGTGGTAGAGGGTACTTCCAGAGGAGTAACTAGTCATCTTCGCGTCATATGGACTCCGTCTTCTGCTTGTATCTTATTACTGTCGTGTAACACTTTTGAGTAAAGTCACTGTCCTTTACTCTTTTATCTTGGACTTTGGTAATGACTTTAGCTAATTAAATGTTTCTGGCAAGGCTTTTCTCTCTGCACTATAAGGTTAAGAGGCAGGCCCTTCAATTATAACTGAAATGTCATGAAATCACAATTAAAAGCTTTTATTGCATGTATATTCCTATACACTAGAGAGACCTTTTTGTTTCTAATTAGAACTAGCCAGTACAACTTTGTACATACATAATTAAGTAAACAGACACGCACATTCCATGTGAAATTGTAGTGTCATTTATTTCATAAAATAAGCAGACACACAGTTTCCATGTGAAGTCATGGTTTTATTTAATTGACTTATGTAACTATTATATCTAGGCATAGAACGATAAAATTTAACAGGTTTAAAATCAGTGTAAATTTCAAGTAAAAGCAAGTGTGATATTTTGTTGCAGAGAGAGAAATTGCCTATGAATCACAACAATGCAAGACATCTGTAATACACATTTCATTAGTTTAAACACCACCATTGCACATAAAACTAAAAAAAATAAATAAAAATGGAGAGATCCGTCTATTCTTGACATAGCCAATCTGTTAAACAGCTTATTTATATTTATTCATTTTACATATGTACATATATACAAATATTTCAGGTATGAGCAGTAATGCTATTCTTACATGCAAACTGGTAGTTATAGTGTGACCTCATTTCCATTTCTTATATTTCTTCAGCTATCATCTTGCTTGAATTCCACTTCTGCATTTTGCCAAAAGTACAGTTTTGTACCTACCATAAATGTAGATGTCTGATAGACATGCAACTGCAGTCATAACATGTGGGTTGTCCTGCCTCAGGCAGCCCTCGGTCAGCCGGATTCCAAAGTCTGGGTCCGACGTCGGCTGATGTCGCATTTCTCTCTGACGTCAGAGCGGCTGGAGTATATAAGCATCAGCCGACGCCGTTTTCTTCAGTGTTTCTTGCCCCAGATGCCAGGTGCCCTCCAAGGAAGGCTGTAATCAAATTGGAAGACAAAAACAGGATTCCAAACAAATAAATGAGCAATAAAACAAATACACCATAACAGATATCCCCAGCTAAGAATAACAGGGATAGGAGTGGACCCTAGGCATAGAGGGGTATGGAGGGAGGGAAAATCCGACTGCAGTTGCATGTCTATCGGACATCTACATTTATGGTAGGTACAAAACTGTACTATGTCCTTCAAGAATGCAACTGCAGTCATAACATGTGGGTAGAATACCATAGCTTAGCTGGGGGAAGAGGTATGCTCTAGGAAAGGGATGGTGTGGCAATCAAACCCTACAGGACTGCCGAAGCAAAGCCTGCTCTGGATCTGGAATATAGAGGGAGATTGTAGTGTTTGGAGAATGTATGCACGGAGCTCCATGTAGCAGCTTCTAGAATGTCCTTGGTAGGCACCCCTCTTAAGAATGCTGTAGAGGTGGCTGTAGCTCTGGTGGAATGTGGTCTGACATTGGCTGGAACAGTCTTTCCATGAAAGGAATAACAGAATCTGATGCAATGTCCAATCCATTTAGAAATAGTCTGTTTTGAAATTGCTTTTCCTTGGACTGCAGGGGCGTAAGCTACAAAAAGTTGTTCAGACTTCCTACTGGCCTTGGTTCTGTCCAGGTAGTATCGAAGTTGTCTGTGAATGTCCAAGGTATGCAAAAGTCTTTCCCCTTATTCTCAGGAGTGGGGAAGAAAGCAGGCAGATGAATGGCTTGATTTAGAGAAACCCTAGATACCACCTTTGGCATAAAGGTAGGGTTGGTCCTTAATGAAACCCTGTCTCTGTGGAAAATAATAAAGGGTGGTATTGCCATTAGGGCCTGTAGCTCCGAAACCCTTCTTGCTGAGGTAATTGCCAACAGAAAAGCTGTTTTCCAAGAGAGAAATTGCAAGTCAACTGAAGCTGCTGGCTCAAAAGGAGGTAGAGTCAGTTTTTCTAAGACAAAATTGAGGTCCCAGGCTGGCACTGGGGCCTTTCTTGGTGGCTTAATGTTCTTGATTCCCCTGAGGAATTGTCTTAGTAAGGGGTGAGAGAAAAAGTACAGTTTTGTACCTACCATAAATGTAGATGTTCGAGGATCCACATTGCTGCAGTCCTAACTATTGGGTAGTCCGCTGTCCAGTCGGCCCGAATACCAAAGTATATGGCTGACGTCGGTCACGGCGCATTAGACTGACGTCAGTACGTCAGGGTACTAATGCGCATGACCGACGTCATATCCTCAGTCTTTTCTTGCCCCAGATGTCAGAAGACCCTAAAAAAACAAGGCCAAAACCAAAAACACCAAACATACCTTCACCAAAAATATATACAATATATACAAAGGTACCAGAAAATAATCTCACCTACAGAACCACCCCTAAACACAGAGGGGCAGGAGGGAGGGTAAATTGGACTGCAGCAATGTGGATCCTCGAACATCTACATTTATGGTAGGTACAAAACTGTACTATGTTCTTCATTCCACATTGCTGCAGTCCTAACTATTGGGTAGAATCCCAAAGCAGAGGTAAGGGAGGCTGGCAAATCATAAGGAAGCAGGAGCTGATAACATGCCTTGCAAAATAGCTGTGGCAAAACCAGCCCTAGACTTAGAGTAGAGAGGAAGGTGGTAATGCTTAGAGAAAGTATGCACTGAACTCCAAGGAGCTGCCTCCAAAATATCCTTAGTTGCCACCCCCCTTAGAAATACTGTTGAAGTGGCAGTAGCCCTAGTGGAATGAGGCCTAATCCCAGCTGGAATCTCCTTGCCACGATGGGAATAACAAAATGCAATGCAAAACCCAATCCACCTAGAAATAGTTTGTTTTGACACAGGCTTGCCCTGCGAACTCAAAGCAAAAGAAACAAACAACTGCTGAGACTGCCTAAAATCCTTAGTCCTGCTTAAATAATAACGCAATTGCCTGTGTACATCTAAAGTGTGCAAAATCTTTTCCCCTTTATTTTGGGGATCTGCATAAAAAGTAGGCAAATGAATAGTTTGGTTTAAAGCCACACTAGAAACCACCTTAGGCATAAAGGAAGGATTAGTACGTAATGATACCCTATCCTTATGAAAAATCAAAAGGCTCAACCGCCATAAGGGCCTGCAACTCAGAAACCCTTCTAGCAGAAGTAATGGCCAACAAAAAGCAGTCTTCCATGACAAGTATTTCAGTTCAGCAGTAGCCGAGGCTCAAAGGTTGTAGAGTAAGTTTCTCCAACACAAAATTGAGGTCCCAAGCAGGAGTAGGAGCTCTATGGGGTCTTATATTCTTTGCCCCTCTAAGAAATTGCTTGAACAAAGGATGTGAAAACAATGGTGGGTCACAATCATAGTGAGCTGAAATTGCTGCAGCATGAATCTTAATAGAAGAGAAAGACAAACCTTTGTCCAATAACTCAGTAAGATATTGAAGAGCCACACTCAAATTAGGCTCAGAAATCTCCAAATTCTTTGCTGCAGTCCAAAATAAAAATCTCTTCCATTTTTCTGCGTACACTTTCCTTGTACTAGGTCTTCTGGCTTCCATAATCACATTTAAAACTTGTTGAGGAAGCTGAGACCTGCTGTCTTTCAAAACAGAATATGCCAGGCTGTTAGATGGAGAGTGAAGCTTGACATTGAGCAGACGACCGTCCCTCTGAGACAACAGGTGTGGAATCAAGGGTAAAGGCCATGGAGGCTTCCTTACCAGACTCCTCAGTAATGGGTACCAGTGCTGCCGAGGCCAATCTGGAGCTATTAAAATCATCCTTGGCTTGTCTTGTCTGACCTTTAGAAGCACCTTTGGAAGAAGAGGCAGAGGTGGAAAAGCATACACATGAAGATTTTTCCAACTGAAAGAAAGAGCATCCACTTTCCAAGCTGTGTGATGAAATCCTTCGTGCAAAACTTTGGCAGCTGGTGGTTTAGTGGAGAAGCGAACAGATCTATGTCTGGAGTTCCCCATGACACTGTCAATTTTGAAATACATGAAGATCCAGTTTCCACTCGTGGGGATCCATGATTTGTCTGCTTAACACATCTGCTAAGGAGTTCTGTGCTCCGGCAGAAACCTTGCCTGAAGAGTTAGTTGCAAACTGAGCGCAGTCTCCCATAAAATCATTGCTTGTCTGCACAATGGGTAAGAATGTGTTCCCCCTTGTTTGTTGATGTACCACATGACAGTTGTGTTGTCTGTTAGAATCAACACCTGCCCTGGAAGAAGTAACTCCTTGAAAGCCATTAATGCAAACTGGACTGCTAACATCTCTTTCATGTTGATATGTAGATGCTGTAGTCTGGCAGGCCACTTGTCTTGTATCCACTTTCCATTCAGATGAGCTCCCCAAGCAATATCTGAGGCATCTGTCGTTAGAATCTGACTTGCCTCTGGCGGGTCACAGAGAGTCCCTTGTTTAGGTGACATTCCTGAGCCCACCACAAAAATTCCTTTTGAATGCAAGGTATTATTTGAATGACAGTGTCCAAATCCTGGCAGTGCTGTGTCCACAGATTTTTGAGATACCATTGTAGCTTCCTCATATGCAGTTTGGCATTGGGAAGCACCAGAATACAAGATGCCATGAACCCTAAGGCTTGAAGGACTGTCCTTGCAGTCAGCCCGGACTGAAGAGATAGTTGATGGAAGTAACTGGAAAGATTCTTTT
Organism: Protopterus annectens; assembly: GCF_019279795.1. NCBI lineage: Eukaryota > Metazoa > Chordata > Ceratodontiformes > Protopteridae > Protopterus > Protopterus annectens. The sequence goes on from NC_056727.1 coordinate 233,245,990, forward strand.
GTTTGTCCGGGGTTAAAAAGGCCATCTGGGCTGCTGTATTCAGTCTCACACCCAGAAAGCACATGTCTTGAGAGGGTACTAGACTGGACTTTATTTCGTTCACAGAATACCCTAGGCATCTTAGCACTGCTATGAAATATTCCAAATGCTGTAGAAGGTCTTCCTTTTCTTGAGCCAGAATCAGGCAGTCGTCCAAGTAAGGATAGATTTGAATTCCTTTTAGCCTGAAGTAAGCTATCACTGGAGCCAGAACCTTTGTGAACACTCTGGGCGCAGTAGATAAGCCAAAGGGCAATGCAGAGAACTGATAATGAGAATTTCCAGCTCGAAAACGCAGATACTTCCTGCAACTTAGTCTTATTGGCACATGAAGGTAAGCTTCCTTGAGATCTAAAGTTACCATCCAGTGATCTTTGCCCAGCAGAGGTAAAAGTTGTTGTAACGTCAACATTTTGAACTTGGGAATGTCCAGATAAGTGTTGAGGATAGATAAATCCAAAATTGGTCTCCACGTGTTCCCCTTTTTTGGTACTAGGAACAGGCGAGAATAAAATCCTAGGCCCCTTTCCGGCACAGGAACTGACTGAATAGCCCCTATTTGGAGCAAAAGAGAAATTTGCTTGTGAGCCTCTGTTCTTTGTAGAGGAGGAATGTCTGGCATGCCTTTGAAAGGAGGCAAAGTATGGAAATAAAACCTGTAACCGTGGTGAATGATATCCAGAACCCATCTGTCTTGGGTAATTAAATCCCAATTTTCTTTGAAAAGAGACAGCCTTCCTCCCAAAGGTGCTGCCAGGCGAGAATGTACTGGCAGCTGAAAAGGCAGGTCATTGGGTCTGCTTACAAAAGGACTGACCCCTGCCCTCGCCAGAAGTCTGAGCAGGTGAATTCCCTGCCCTAGGCCTAAAAGAACCTTGAGCTCTGCTTCTACCACGTCTAGACCTACCCCTAGACTGGGAATCATAAGCAGGATAAGTCCACCCCTTAGTAGGCCAATTTCTACTAAACTTCGGAGGCTGCACCTGCAAAAAATCCTTAACAGTTTGCATAGACTTAGCCTTGTCCTCCATTTTCTTTAAAACTGCTTCCACAGGCGAACCAAACAACACATCAGACTGTAAAGGAGCATCCAAAATCCTTGTCTTAACATGCTCAGCTAAGTTCTGATCCCTCAACCAGGCGTGCCTACGAAGAACAGAACCAGTGGCAGCCACCCTCGAGGAGGCCTGCACAGCATCAAAACCACACTGCAAGGAATGCTTACCCACCTGTTCAGAAACATGAACTAAATCCTGCAATTCTTTACACTCAATACCTTCAGCCAGAGCATCCACCTTAGACTTCAATTGTGAAAGGAGATAATTCTGATATTTTAACATATGAAACTGACAATTCAACGCCCTCATGGCTAAAGTGGAAGTAGTATACACTTTCTTTCCCCATCTATCCAAAGCCCTTGCCTCTTTATCAGGAGGAACAGGATTTTTAACCACAGAAGCCTTCACACCTTTAGGCCCCTGAGAGACAGTTTCTGGGTCTGCCCTAGGACTCTTAAAAAAAGATACTTATGGGCTTCAGGCACCCTATAGTACCTATCCGGTTTAACTGGGGCAGGAGGCAAAGAGTCAGGATTCAGGGAAGCCTCTGCAAAAACATCTTCTACCACATTCAGAACAGGAGGTATAGCTAAAGGCCTATGCTGGGGTAAAAACAAGAATTCTCTAAGCCTCTTCCTGGAATCAGAGAAATCTTGACCTTCCCATTTGAAATGCTCCCTCATGGAATGCAGAGTCTCTGAAAATGAAAAATCCTCAGGAGGCGAAGCTGAAGGAGTAGAATCATCCACATCAGAATCAGAATAAGGAGGATACTCCTGCAAGTCTTCAGCCGAAGACTCAGAAGCCTCCGAACATTGCTCAAAACTCTCAAACTCAGGTTCCACCCTAGGCCTCTTATCAGGAGGGGGCATAGAACCTCTAATCATAGTAATCAAATCCTCTGCCATTTTTAGCATATGCTTCTTAGGCAAAGACCCTGAAACACTCGGAGAAACCCCCACTGAAGCTAAAGCAGGCCTGCCTCTTAAAGAAGCCTTAGAAACAGAAGGCGAGGCCCTAACCACCTTAGGAAGAGAGGGAAGAACAACCACCTGAGAAGCCCCTTCAGGCTGGCCTACTTCCTGAGATACATCCTGTAACAGTAAAGTTTCTCCCTGAGACTCCAAAGAAACTTCTGGCAGAACCTCCGGCTCCACTGAGCCTTCCAAAGAACCGACGTCCGGGACTGTCGGTTCTTCCACTCTAGGCTTCCCAGCTTTGTCCTTGCGCTTTTTGGCTGAAGCGGGCGGAGCATCCGACGGCATTTTATAATTACAACGCTTCCCAAACACTAACCTGGCACAGTCTAACCTTCTCTTAATAGTGCGTTTGTTAAACCTAGCACAAGAGCGGCATCCAACAACGTCGTGCTCAGGCCCTAAACAAGGTATACACAAAGTATGGTAATCCCTATGAGGTATCTGTTTCCCACAAGAAATACAGTTATTCACTTTTTCTGACATCCGGTTAAATACTGAGGCAAGAAAAAACCAAAATATTCCCCAACGGGGTACTTAGCCAACTTTGATTCGGTCTGAAACTCTGACTTCAGAAACTTTCAGAACGCCAACCTGCACTCGCAAAAACTGCTTCTGCATCGGACTATGCGGCAAAAAAGACTGGGGATATGACGTCGGTCATGCGCATTAGTACCCTGACGTACTGACGTCAGTCTAATGCGCCGTGACCGACGTCAGCCATATACTTTGGTATTCGGGCCGACTGGACAGCGGACTACCCAATAGTTAGGACTGCAGCAATGTGGAATGAAGAACATCAGGAGGATCAGTGTTGTATCTAGCTGAAATAGCAGATGCATGTATCTTTATGGAAGAATATGAGAGGCCGTTCATTAACATATCTGCCAAATATTCCAAGATGAGTGGGATGTTCAACAATGATGCATCATGTCCCTTGGTGGTATTCCAATTGCTGAATCTTTTCCACTTTGCTAAGTAAACCTTTCTGGTGGATGGTCTTCGAGCCTCTATTAGTATCCGCTGAACTTCCTTGGAGAGAGATAAGCTGAAGTTATTTATGGGATCTCCCAGGCTGTTAGCTGCAGTGTCTGAAGATTTGGATGCAGTGTTTCGAAATTGTGCTGAGTCAAAAGTAGAGGCCACTGAGGGAGGGCCCGCTTCCTGGTGTGACGTATGCTCCGTAGTAGTGGGTACCAGTGTTGTCTTGGCCAATCCGGAGCTATTATGATTCCCTTGGGCTTCTCTGCTTTGATCTTTAATAATACTGAGGTCATCAGTGGTAGAGGTGGGAATGCATAGATTGCTAGACAGTTCCAGTTGAATGAGAGGGCATCTATTTTCCAAGCTTTTGGATGGTATGTCCTTGTGCAAAATGTTGGTAGAAGATGGTTGAGGTGAGAGGCAAATAGGTCCACTTCTGGCTTGCCCCATGTCGAAGTGAGTTGTCTGAAGGCCTTCGGATGTAACCTCCACTCGTATAGATCTGTGAAATTCCTGCTTAGGCTGTCCGCCAACACATTGTCTTTTCCTGGAACAAACTGGGATTGTAACTGGATGTTTAGGCTCAGTGATTTCTCCCAAAGCTGCATTGTCAGTCTGCAAAGGGAATAAGAGTGGGTGCCCCCCTGCTTGTTTATGTACCACATCACAGTGGTGTTGTCTGTCCGTATCATTAAATGGCCTTGCTGGAGTTGGTGTTGAAAAGCCTCGATAGCATGCATTACTGCCAGCATTTCCTTTTGGTTTATATGCAGATTTGTTTCCTTTGGAGACCACTGTCCTTGTATACACCTGCCTTCCATGTGTGCCCCCCATCCAAGGTCTGAGGCGTCTGTAGTCATGGTCTGTGTTATCTGTGGTTTTTTGAATGACATACCTGTGTTTGCCTGGCTCACCGAGGCCCACCATAGGAATTCCTTTTGTAGGCATGGAATGAGTGGTATGATTGTCTCCAAGTTGTTGCTGTGTTGAGACCAAATGCTTTTTAGGTACCATTCAAGCTTTCTCATGTGTAGTTTTGCTAATGGAACCAGTAGAATGCAGGATGCCATCTTACCCAGGGCCTGTAGGAATCTCCTTGCAGTCATCTGGGTGAGTTTTGCTAAACCTTTGAAGTAATGAGTTAACTTCTCTTACTTGTCTTCGGTCAGGTAAGCCATCTGAGAGGCTGTCTAGTTTGGCTCCTAAGAAGATTATTTGCTGGGATGGCTGCAGTCTTGACTTTTGGAAGTTGACTGTGTATCCCAGAGCTTGATGTAATCGTATGACATAATCCAGGTTTTTTGTCAACATCAATTTGTCGTCCGCTTGTATGAAGCAGTCCAGGTACGGGTAAATTTGTATTCCCTGGAGCCTGCAATGAGCAATCACTGAAGCCAGGCATTTTGTAAATACTCTGGGCGCAGTAGTTAAGCCAAATGACAATGCTGAGAATTGATAATGCTCTGGCCCTGCAAGAAATCTGAGGTATCTTCTGCAGCTGTGTCTGATAGGGACATGCAGGCATGCCTCCTTGAGGTCCAGAGTAATCACCCACGACTCCTTGCCCAGCATGGGAAGGAGTTGCTGTAGAGTCAGCATTTTGAACTTTGGTACTATGAGAAAGGTGTTTAATGCGGACAAGTCCAGTATTGGTCTCCATTGAGATTCCTTTCTTGGAACAAGGAAAGAGTCTTGAGTAAAACCCCTGGTCTTGTTCTTGTTGTGGAACTCTTTCTATTGCTTTCATTCGAGTCAGCAGAGTGATTTGCTTGATAGCCTCTGCCCTCTGATTTTGTGGTAGGTTTGGCATGCCTTGTTTTCTTGGTAAGGTATGAAAATGAAACCTGTACCCTCGGTCTATAATGTCCAAAATCCATTTGTCCTTTGTCAGTCTGTGCCAGTTTTCTGCAAACAGAGATAATTTCCCACCCAAGGGAGCTTCTAGTTGTTCCCTGGTAGGTGGTAGTAGAGGAAAGTCATTGAGTTTGTGGTTGTTGGGCAGGTGAAACCCCTGCATCACTTCTTTGGTTTCCTGGCTGCCATTGTCGTCCCCTGTAAGGGCCTCTGTATTGGCCTCTTCCTTGGCCACGTCTGTTCTTACCCCTTTGAAACTTTTCTGGATTAGGAAAGGACCAGTTTTTTGAAGGCCAATTCCTACTGAACCTGGGGGGTTGAACCTGGAGGAAATCTTTCACAGTCTGAACGGATTTTGCTTTTTCTTCTATGGTCTTTAAGACATCCTTAGCATTTGCACCAAAAAGCTTGTTCTTTTCCAAAGGTGCATCCAGAAGCTTTGCTTTTACATGATCTGGTAGAGGTTGATGTTTTAACCAAGCATGTCTACGAATCACTGCCCCTGTCATAGCTGCCCTACATGAAGCTTCCAGTGCATCATATCCACACTGCAGGAAGTGATTGCTTACTTGCTGTGTGTTATGTACAGCTTCCTGCAGAGTCTTCCTGTCTAAAGGATCAGGAGAAGCTAATGTTTTTTGTAAATCTTCCAAGAGATAATCCTGATATTGTAACATATGAAAAAGGCAATTTAAAGCTCTCATAGATAAGGTAGTGGATGTGTAAACCTTTTTTACCCCATCTCTCTAATGACCTCGCTTCCCTGTTGGAGGGCAAAGGATTTTTTGAGCTGGAGGCTGAAACTCCTTTAGGCCCCTGTGAAATAGTTTCCAAATCAGCAGTATGGGCCCTGAATAAATGAGAATGAGTTTCAGGGACCCTGTAATACCCGTCTGGCTTGGCAGGAGCAGGAGGAAGAGAATCAGGTGTAGCACTAGAGTCAGAATACAAATCATCCAGAACATCAAGTACAGGAGGAATAGCTAAGGGCCTGTGCTGAGGCTTCTTAAGGAAAATCCTAAGGTGTTTCCTAGCATCAGAATATTCCTGTCCTTGCCACATGAAATGTTCCCTCACGGTGTGCAGAACTTCCCCATATCCTCAGGAGGGGAGGCCGAAGGGATGGAATCTTCTGCATCAGAGTCCTCATAGGTCTGGAAGAGCTCTTCCTGGCTATCAGAGTGGACAGCCCTCAGAGTCTACATCTGAAGGAGTAGGGTCAGAGGGTTCAACCCGGGGCCTTTTATCAGGAGGAGGCTGGGATGCTCTTTCAGGATGGGCCTGTGAACCTCTAATCATGGAAATTAAATCAGCAGTCATGGACATAATTTGTGTCTCCGGAGTCGGCTGAGGTAATATGCTTTGTTTTGCTGGCTGCCTTAGCCCTAGTGTAGGCCTTAATAGACATGGCCATAGGAGGCCTGGCAGCTCCACGTGCCGGAGTGACCTTGTCTACAGCAATGGTCTCGGGCATTTCCTCGGTTTCGGTATCCGGAGGAAAATCTATAACTGGCGGAGTAATGTCTGGAATCGGAGTAGTCGGTAATGCGGTGTCTTCGGTTCGGAGCGGTGGAGACTGTCTCAGAGGGAACCGGAGCACTCGCGCTAGGTTTTGGCGTGGAGTTGGTGGTAGACGAGGGCCGAGAATGTCGGTCCCGGTCTTTTCGCTTTTTAGGCGTTTGCGATGTCGGAAAATCCGACGGCATGGTGTAAGCAAATTTATCGCCGAAAAAATCTTCAGCGAACTCCGCCCGGCGCCTGAGTGCGCTTGAAGCGAGCACAGGCTACACAGGCCGAGACGTCTTGGTCTGGGCCCAGGCAAGGGAGGCAATGAGAGTGGAAATCCTTATGAGGTATTTGTTTACCACAAAAAAGACAATTGTTAACTTTTTCAGTAATTTCTGACATCGGCTGAGGCAAGAAAAGGTCCCCAATGGGGTACTTAGCTTTTTTGATGACTTCGGTATCGTAGAATACAAGAGCTGACCGACCGGCACTTGCGAACCTCTTCTGCTTCGGACACTGCACGGCAATAAAGACTGAAGAAAATGGCGTCGGCTGATGCTTATATACTCCAGCCGCTCTGACGTCGGAGAGAAATGTGACATCAGCCGACGTCAGACCCAGACTTTGGAATCCGGCCGACCGAGGGCTGCCTGAGGCAGGACAACCCACATGTTATGACTGCAGTTGCATTCTTGAAGGACATCTGTTTGACATTCTTTCAGAAAGTGGTATAATTTTTTATTCTGTTTACAATTTTTTATGTCTTGCACCATGGAGCTCAGGTTGTGATTCAAAAGGTTCTACCTCCCACTTACATGGTTATCAAACTGAAATTATACAATGACTCCCCATTAATATTCCAAAACGTGCACGCTAATTGGCCAGCGTGCCCATTGTAAATCCCACAATATACCAACGGAAAAGGGTCCAGTCGCCCGAACTTTTTTCCATTGGCATAAAGCGTCCAAACTTTTTTTTAAATAAATATTAAAAAAAAAAAAAAAAAAAAGTAGCAACAGAGACTTTCTTTTCTCTGTTGCTTCCGTTTCAAAGCATTGATGTACTGGGTATGCGTGGGAAAGCAGGTCCCATACACATGTGCAGTACATCAATACAAGAAGTAGTATACCAAAAGTCGCGGAAGAACAGTAATGCGCCACCATACAAAGACATTATTTAAGACAAGTAAGTATTTTTTTCTTAAATAATGTCATTGTATAATAGCAATAACCCTCTCCATGGTTGTGGTATATTTTAATTTAACCATGGTTGGCTTTATTTAATCACTTGGGCTTCGCCCTCATGATTAAACCATGCCAACCATGGGTAAATCTTCAACATACCACACTATGTCATCGGTTACTGCTTAATTAATAAGTAAACAAGCAGATAAACAGTTGAACAAAGAAGTAAGGGGGAATGAATTAAATGATTTGAAACAGAGGGCAAGTTTCATTCATGGTACTTTGGAGAGTAAAATGCACATGTTTGTTGTTTTCTTTACTTCTTAAAGTAAACATTTCAATACTTTTTTACAGATACCTTGTTATGTATGTATATAGCTGATACCCTTACAGGACAAAAAAACAAAGGGGGATATTCTGAAAGGAAAAGTAGTACAGTGTGCAAACTAAACTATGCAGTAATGACATTAAAAGAGATGGCTTACAGAAATACATTCATCAATAAAGTGATGTATTTGTCTGCATATATATTCTATATGCAGCATGCAAATGTGTAAGGTAATTGCATATTAGGCTGATAAGGCCATAGGTATATACTAGGCATGCAGCTCAAAAGACCATTGAGAAGCATAGCCAGCTTACCCTGAGCACTGTTGAGTGAGTTGAGCGCCATGGTCAAGAAGCACCATGCTATATATCCCAAAGAAGATTCATGACTTCCTGGCTATTCATTCAGATTATTACTAAATACAGACCATGTGTAGTATTGCTTGACATGCATATGGAGTCTATTCAATAAGTATAGGATTCCTTGGGATGGAAATATTTTGTGCCAGCCATGTTCTCTTTCTGTGTCTGTAAGAGATTACAGTCTTTGCTGTGGGTGTTCATGGTGGCGTTTGTTTTGCATAGCTGTAAGAGGTCAAGCAGGGTGGAATGGGCCATGTACCCTACTGATAGACAGCACTCTGGCTGCTGAAGAATGGCATATAGAGCAAGAACTGCACATATCAAAAATGCCATTTGAACCCTTGATGTAAGTATCACCATGAATAGTAGGCAACAGTAAGGATGTACAGCTAAGCAAACTGAGTGGCCTCAGTGTAAATACCATAATTTGGGCTTTAACACAAATTTTACATATTATACCTTTGGTACCACAACACATTGCAGGTAATGTCAGCGTGTTCCAGGAGGTGATACACAAGACGGGTGTTTCCATTCACATGGAAGAGCACCAGTAAGTTACCAGGTGATCAAACATGCAGGAAGTTCCAGTCAACAGGTATTGTTGGAAGGTGCAATGTGTGTCTTTACAGGTTACACCCAAGTACTGCATATAAAAAACAATGTTAGGTGTGGTAGAAGAGGTTATTTTTCAGCTAAGTTTCGCAAGTGTTTTACTTTCATCTTCCTAATTTCTTGATGTTATCCCATGATGTCCTTACCCACTGCACATGAGAAGCTGCTGCTATGCTAAATGAGCGTGGAATCTGAGCATTTGGTATATTTTTGTGGTGCAAGCTTCATTACTCCACTGTTTTCTTCAGTACAGACCTAACCTGAAGCTGGGTAAGCAGGGTACCCTTCTCATCGCAGAAAACTGCTTAAATACCACCCTCTGATGGAACTGATAGTGGGCTTCTGCATTGTAGGCAGTGTCTGGTAATGCTGTAGGCATTGTACTACATTCCATTCTGTGCCCCTGAGGATGGAGCCAGCCACTGGTTCTTCACCTATTGGTTTGTCACAGGTTGCTCATACTTATCATTAGACTATTCTTAATTTGACCATCAAATTGCTCCACATAGGGCTGATAAACAACAGGCTATGAAAAACAATCTGTTATGTTACTGATTACATATATTTTGGAGTCTGTTCCATAAGGCTAGCACTACCTCCCCATGCATTTCTGCAGCCAGCTGATAGCTTGCCCCAGGTGTAATGCTGCCTTCAACTTGTTTTAATCAGCCTCAAACAGTAGCATGGTGTGTGCCTCCATTGCTTTACTGCTATGAGCCATACAACTGCACAACCCTGCATCTTCCTATTGTCTCTAAACTGTTGTAGTTCCCTTGTGTAAGCCACCTAATTACCTGAGCTGATGGTGTTTATTAGCTGTGATTCTCATATGCCCACTGATAATTTGAATTCATTTATATCCACAGTGGTACTGGTACTGTTTCCAGTGTTGCTCTCTTGAATTGAGCCCACTGTGAAAGCAGCATAGTGTAAAATGTCCAATTATTCTTCACTGCACACTTTTTACTGACTGCTGCCTGCCTGAACTAGACATATGTTGTCCATTCTGAGTTGGGAGTACCTTGTTTGCCTTCTGTTTGTATATCAAGGAAGAACTCCAGCTCTGTAATGGCAAAGTAATGTCTACATGTAATTACTCCTGGCCACCTATGCTGAGCTTGCTTCCTCCTAAGTATGTCTGCCCAGCAAATTCTTGGGGATACGGCAACAGTTATCCTGAAAAAAAAATGCAGTGCTGTTTGAGTGTGCCAACACACAAGTAACATTATCATCTCTAAAAAATTAGATGACTGAAAGCAAGAATACTCTTGTTACTTGATAGGTTTATGGGTGGTGGTTACTAGGCTACTGACCCAAAGGTCTTTAGAAGCCTAGCCAGTGGTACCCAATATAATACTGGAGAAACCAAATATAAAGGATCTAGACTAAACTTAGTTAGCAATGACTGCCCATATCTAGGGGGGGTTCATAGGTGTGTACTAGGCTAATGGCCCTGGAGCCTTTACAAGCCTAGCCCATAGGATTACCCTGGCATCATGCCACCCGACCTTAGTTCCCTGTGACTTTGTCGAGCAGAGCCACTGGAGTGATTCCCGGGGGTGAATATTCTATTTCCCATCCACTCATCAAGATTTCTCTTGAAGCGGGCCAGTGAGGTGCTCTGTTTGACATGTATTTGAAGTCAATTCCATAGCATGGGTAGTCTCTGGGTTATGAACCTGTCCCTCCAGCGTGTTCTGTTGATTGTAGTAATGAGGTTGAGGTCTCTGGACCATGTGGTACAGAGGGATTGGGATTTCTTCAGATGTAGCATTTCCAACAGGGCTGGGTCAGACATGGCTTTGAAAGTCAAACAGAGATCGCCTCTTAAGTAGGCGATATGAGACAGAATAGTTGGAGTTTTTTTTTAGTCTGTCCATGTAGGACAAGTGTTTAAGGCTTAGGATCCTCTCTGTGAGGTACTTTTGCAGCCTCTCCAGTTGTTGCAGGTGTCTAGTGAGGTACAACCCAAATGGGGAACTGTACTCGATGATTGGCCTAATGAGGGAAGAGTAGAGGGAGACAATGACCTCTATCTTCCTGGATGCAAAACCCTTAGTAATGAGATGTGGCACACAGGACTTTCTGAACACAGTGGCAATGTGGTGGTCAAAAGAGAGGTTACGGTCTTGTTCCCAGATCTCTTAACGCCTTCTTTGTTCAGTGGACTACCATCGATGTGTACATTAGTTGATGGGTTTAGTTCTAACCAATTTAGGCTTTAAGTGTTATACAGTACTGGGTTCTGAAATGGGGGTTTGCTGATAATTTAGCCACCTTATAGCATTGCTCAAATTTTGCTTTTTATGCTGACTGGAAGTTAGTAGGCATGGGTGTTAAATAAACTAGTGAGGGGAGGTGTTAAATAGTGGAGAGTGTAGCTGTAGTTTTGTTCGTGAGAGAGTTTTTGGATCTGTAAAGCATTGCAAGTTTTAGGTGAGTTTTTTATGCATTTTTGTATGTGCATCTGAAATGTAAGATTACAGGTTCATAGATACGTTAAGTACTAGGGTACCTGCTCCTGCAGACCATTTTATCTAGCTAATTTCCCTTTTGTGTTTGAAATAATCTATCACATTTGGTTATAAATTGGCCTTGTGTGTCTCATGGCTGATAATTACATATTACCCCTAATGAGAATAACTGGGGTCATACCATAGGTAATTTGAGTGGGTCTATGCCTAGGATAAAGAATTTAGGAGCTGCATCTGTCCATCAGTACTGTATGGGGCAGTGTGTATGTACACTTGTTTTATATATATATATATATATATATATATATATATATATATATATATAATATATCTATATATCTATACATATATATATACATATATATATATATATATATACACACACACACATACATGCATGTGTGTGTGCACGTGTGTGTACATCACATGTAAAAGAGACACATTTATATAAACATTTGCAAATACACATACACACATATGCATGTAGGTGTTTAAAGACAGTCTTATTGTGATCCAACTGGGTAACCACCAGATAACACAAAGGTTTACACCTAACCTCTTGAGTTTGTCAATCAATGCTTGAGTGGGGTATTGTGTCAAATGCCTTGGCCAGATCAAGGTAGGCAGTGTGAAACATTTTGCCCTCATCCATTGTTTTGTCACCAAAACAGTAAGCAAGAGCTGCGCTTGACGAAACCAACCTGGGTTAGGTCTAGTGTCTGGAGGTTTCCTGTGTCATTATTGATCATTTCCATGATAATTTTTTCCATGGATTTGCATATGACAAGTGAGATTATGGGGCTGTATTTTCCAGGGTCTGTAGACGGCCCACCTTTGGACAGAGGGCGGACTACTGCTGTTCACCGTTCAATAGGCATGAAGCCTGTTTGGCGGCTACAGTTTAAACAGCAATCCGGAGGGCCTGATAGATCATGTTTTATGCCTGGGCCCATCAATGCAGTGTTCTTGGCCTTACAGCAGACATTGAAGACCTGTTCCTAGTGACAGCAGGGTGGTTATATTTGATGATATTTTTTAGGAGGAGATTGAGAAGGAGGGAGGACCAAAATTAGAGCTGAATTTCTCTGCCATTAATTTTTTTTATATCTTCTGGCTCAGTATAAATGGCTGTATTAACAAAGAGCTCTGCACACATCTGTGTATTGTCTTTCAGGTTACAGATATAGCTACAGTATGTACTGTGGTTGCCCTTTGGTCTGGAAAGCCAAATTTATCTCAAATTTGGCTTTGGTACACATTATTTTTACACTGAGTAGTTTAATTTCAGAGTGCTTTTATCCTACTGGGTGGTACACCTCTTAATTTTTGCCATGATATCCTTCCTTCTGTTATAGAGCTCTGTATACATTAGTTGATGGGTTTAGTTCTAACCAAATCCCGATGTTGTGATTCCACCACAGTGGCTTTTTTTTTTTGTTAGCTACCTCTGTACTTATTCCTGGTGGGTACAGCTTCCTCTATGCAACTATCAGCATACTTGTATAAAGTTTCTGTGAACAGTTGTCCAGAGACAGCAAAGTTCTCAGGGGTTGTGGAGGCTTGAAATGTTGTCACATTATCAGGTACTAGCATGTATGGGTCTGTGAGCCTTAGAGTAGTGCCTGAACATTCTAGGATTAGCTGGGATTGTGTTTTTTTTTTTTTTTTTTTTACTTCAAAGGAGACCATTTTGTGGTCTGACCTTTCCACAGAGGACATTACACTAAGTGATTTGCAGCAGTCTCCCATATTAGTGAGGACAAGATCTGGTGCGTTTGTGACCCTGGTAGGTGTGATCATAGGAGATCATAAGTGATTACTAGGCTATTGACCTGGTGGTAATTTTTAACCTAGCCGTTTAAACCCAATGTAACATAGTAGAGGTACTAGTTAATACCCAAGATTGCATTTAGTGATGACTACCCATGTCCAGGAGGGTTGTGGGTGCTATCCATGCTAAGAATTTATGGTGCCCCAACCACTCATCTAGGTTCCTCTTGAACAGAGTCATAGAGGTGCTCTGTTTCACATGAATTGGTAGCCTGTTCCAAAGACATGGCAGTCCCTGGGAGATGAATCTGTCCCTCCAGCATGTCCTATTTAAGTTGCAGGCCATATTTAAGTCCTTGGAAAAGGTAGCCCTACACCCTTTTGATTTATTGATATGCAGTAAGTTTATTAAGTTTGGGTCCTGGGTTGCTCTATAGGCTAGGCATAAGTCTCCCCTAAGAAGTCTATATGATACGGAGTATAATGATAGGGATTTTAGTTGGTCCTTGTAAGGCACATGCTGGAGGCCCTTGATCTTATCTTTTTTTATAAACCTCTGAGGTCTCTCAAACTGCTGTAGATGCTTAGTAAGGTACATACTGAATGGGGCATTATACTCAATTATGGGCTGGATAAGTGCCGAGTAAGAGGAGGGTTATAACTTCTTTTGCTCTCGAGGTGATGCCTTTACTAATCAAGTGAGCTACATGGAATGTTTTCCTTACAATGTTATGCAAGTGGTGGTCGAAGTTAAGGTCACGGTCAACTTGTGGTCCCAGATCCCTTGCAACTTCATGGGTACATAGGGTATTGTTATTGATTTGATAGTGTGAAGGGTCATTGTTTGTGATGAAGGGAATGATGATGAATTTCTTTGCATTCAGTGTGAGACCGTGACTAATACACCAGTTGTTGGTCTGTGAGAGACAGTCATGGAGTTCTGAGTCATCATTTGGGGATTCAGTGATTGCACCTAGTTTACAGTCATCTGCAAACTTGGCCAGCCACAAGCTCTTTGTTTTGACCTAAACTTCTGAGAAGTATATCCCAAACAGTAGGGGTCCCAGCACGGACCCCTCTGGCCTCTACTGGTAGCAGGGGCCTGCTAGAGTCACACACTTTGATAGTGTGTGTCTGGTTTAATGAGCCAGTTGGCAACCCATCTTACAATGAAGGGGTTTACATTCAGTTTGCTATAATTTACAGTAATACCCGAATGTGGGATTGTGTTGAAAGTCTTTGCCAAATCGAGGTATGCTGTGTGCACAGACTTGCCCTCATCAACGGCCTTGGTCACACTTTCAAAGAAATCCACCAGATTTAATAGGCAAGATCTGTCCTTCATGAAGCAATTGGGTAGGGTCCAGGGTTTGGAGGTAAACTTCGTCTATTTCTGAGGTCCATAATGATACATTCTATGGCCTTACAGATGAGGCTGGTCAGGCTTATGGATCTGTAATTCCCTAGGCCTGTTAGAACACTTTTTGGAGGGGAACAACTGTAGCTGCTCTCCATTCCGTAGGAATAAATCCTGTGGTTAGGCTATGACTGAAAAGAGTAGTTAGTGGTGATGCTAGTTCATGTTTTAGCCTCTTTATAAGACAGCTCGGAATGTCATATGGTCCCATAGAGGCCATGTTCTTTGCCTTGGACAAGGCTTTGAAGACCTGCGCTTCAGACATGTAAGGTGGGGGAGGTTGGGGGGGGACTGTTTTAAGTTAGGAGGGGATAAGGGAGTGAAATTTTCACAAAACCTATCCACTAGCAGATTCCCTATCACTGTGGTGTCAATGATTGTGATACCATTGGCCTCCAGTTCTGCACATGCTTAGGTCTTACCCTTTAGGTTATGTACATTCAGCTTTGTATTCAGCTCAGCAAGTGCCTTCCAGGTGTCCTGCAGAGTTCTACAGCAGCAGAGAGACAAAAGAGTGACTTGGCGTGATTAAGTATTTTTCTGCATTATCTTGCTGTCTAATTCCACCTAAAATGCTGATTTTTTTTAGCATTTCTGTGCTTTAAAAAGCTTGTTTCTGCTACATATATTGTACTTATTTGCTGCCTGCACTTGAACGAAGTCGTTTTTGTGTTTAAATAATCTGTTTAACTGTTGTAGGCTACACACTAAAGGGCAATAGCCATTTCTGTGCATTTAAAGTGTTTTATTGTATCTGCTTTATTTTCGGGAAAAAAAACAAGAAATATACTTGTTTCCCACCTTTCTGAACTTGTATAGTCCAGTTTTCAGGTTATTTCTGAATTCGGGGCTGTGTTACAAGTTTCTGTGTTGCCCATACCTTACTTGGATAGAAGGAAGTTTCATCTGTTCACCTGTGCGAGAGGGGAGCTTTGAGCAGCCTATCTGTGTTTGAAGGAGTGGTTTCAGCCCAGAAGTTAGTAGTTTATTGGCCATTTTGGACTAATTTCTATCTCTTTCATTACCCTGCTATAAAAACATTTATGGTATTGCGAGCCGAGCAGCAGTGGTTAGCTAGGGTTAAAGTATTCCGGGCTCTACAAAGTCTACTCTTCAATTTTTCCCTTGGAACTAGACAAAAAGTACAGTTTTGTACCTACCATAAATGTAGATGTCCGAACTGGATAGCATCTGCAGTCATAACAAGTGGGTTGTCCTGTCGTCAGGCAGCCCTGCAGTCGGCCGGATTCCAAAGTCCGGGTCCGGCTTCGGCTGATGTCGCACTCCATCCGACGTCATCTCTGCTGGTCTTCGGGTATAAAAGCATCAGCCGCCATTTTCATCAGTTTTTCTTGCCCCAGATGCCAGTAGCCCTCTTGCAGGGCAAAATTTGGATAGATGCCAATGTTTCCAAATAGATGAGGTAAACACAACAATAAGCATATATGTACATATATACAAACAAATACACCATAAAAGACTCCCCAACAGCTAGCTATAAGGAGGGTAAACACCTAGAGTACCACAGAGGGAAGGAGGGAGGGTAATCCTGAATGCAGATGCAATCCAGTTAGGACATCTACATTTATGGTAGGTACAAAACTGTACTATGTCGTTCATGGATGCATCTGCAGTCATAACAATGGGTAGAATACCATAGCCAACTAGGGAGGAGGATAAAGGTAGATTATGGTGTGTTTAAGATCCCTTGCAGTACAGCAGTGGCAAACCCTGCTCGGGATCTGGAATAAAGAGGCAAATTATAATGCTTGGCAAATGTATGCACGGAGGTCCAAGTAGCCGCCTCAATAATGTCTTTGGTTGCCACTCCTCGTAAGAAGGCTGTGGTAGTGGCTGTTGCCCTTGTAGAATGAGGTCTTATGTTCTGTGGAATTGGTTTTCCATGGAAGGAGTAACAGTATCGTATGCAATTTCCTATCCATTTGGAGATTGTCTGTTTGGAAATAGCTTTTCCTTCCCTTCCTGTTGCATAGGCTACAAAAAGTTGGTCAGTCTTTCTGCTATTTTTGTTCTGTCCAAGTAGTAGCGTAGCTGTCTATGTACATCCAAGGTATGCAGTATTCTTTCCCCTCTGTTTTGTGGGTTGGGAAAGAAGGAAGGTAGGTGGATTGCCTGGTTTAAAGATACTCTGGATACCACCTTAGGCATAAATGTAGGATTAGTCCTCAAGGACACTCTATCTTGGTGGAAGATTAGGAAGGGTTGCACTGCCATTAAGGCCTGTAGTTCTGAAACCCTCCTTGCTGAAGTAATTGCCAGTAGGAAAGCAGTTTTCCATGACAGGTGTTGTAGGTCTGCTGTTGCTGCTGGTTCAAAGGGTGCTAGTGTCAACTTTTCTAGCACAAAGTTTAAGTCCCAAGCTGGTAATGGTGGTTTCCTGGGAGGTTTTACATTCTTGATTCCTCTGAGGAACTGCCTGAGCAAAGGGTGAAAAACAGGAGGATCAAAGCTGTATTCTGCTGAAATAGCTGATGCATGTATCTTGATGGAGGAGTAGGACAGGCCTGAATGAAGAAGTTCGGCCAGATACTCCAGAATGTTAGGCATATCTATGTTTGACACATCTTTTTCCTCTTCGGTACTCCAAATGACAAACCTTTTCCATTTTCCAGCATAGTTCTTTCTTGTTGAAGGTCTGCGTGCTTCAAGAATAATGTCTTTAACTCTTTGGGAAAGTTCTGGATTAGCTGCTGCTATGTGATGTTCCATGCAGTCAGTTGCAGCGTTTTTAGGTTTGGATGTATGATGCTGTAGTTCTGAGTCAACATCAAAGGCCTCAGGGGTATTGGCCACATGTTGTTCCGAGACATGCTCTTCAGTAGTGGATACCAGTGTTGTCTTGGCCAGTTTGGGGCTATCAGGATTATCCTTGGACGTTCTTCCTTGATTTTTAGTAGTACCTTGTGTATCAGAGGAAGAGGAGGAAATGCATATGCTGTTAGGCCTTTCCAGTTGAAGGAGAGTGAGTCCACTTTCCATGCTAGTGGGTGGAATGTCCTCGTGCAGAATTTTTCGAGCTGGTGATTGAGAGGTGATGCGAATAGGTCTATCTGTGGCATTCCCCATTTCTTTGAGATGGTCTTGAAGATGTCCGGGTGCAGCTTCCATTCGTGGGCATCCGAAGTGGTTCTGCTTAGTATGTCTGCTAGAGTATTGTCTTTCCCCGGTACAAATATTGCCTGTAACTGAATGTTGTAGTTGAGTGCCAGGGTCCACAGCTCCAAGGTCATTCTGCATAGGGGGTATGAATGAGTGCCTCCCTGTTTGTTGATATACCACATGACTGTGGTGTTGTCTGTCCTTATCAACTGGCCCTCTTTGAGGAAAGGTTTGAACTTTTGGATTGCCAGTTTTACTGCCAGCATTTCTTTTAGATTGATGTGCAGGTGAATTTGATCCTGTGTCCACAATCCTTGCCGCATTTGTCCAGCATGTGGGCCCCATCCTAGATCTGAAGCGTCTGTTGTGATGGTCTGGCTTGGTTGACATCTGCGGAACGGCAGGCGTGGGTTTCACTGGGATCGGGGCAGGCACCATAGGAACTCCTGTTTTAAGCATGGAATTAGTGGGATTTCTGTTTCTAGACTGTGTCTGTGTTGGGACCATAAATTCTTTAGGTACCACTGTAGTTTCCTCATATGTAGTCTGGCAAATGGGACCAAGATTATGCATGATGCCATGAAGCCCAAGGCCTGTAGAAATTTTCTTGCTGTTAACTTGTTCAGTTTTGTTAGTGCCAAGAAGTAAAGAGGAAGTTCTTTGTTTTCTGTAGTCAGGAATGCCATTTGTTGTACTGTGTCCAATTCAGCCCAAGAATGTCCTTGTTTGGGATGGTATCAGCCTTGACTTTGTAAGTTGACTGTGTATCCCAGTCCTTGTAGCAAGTAAATGACCCTTTGTAAATCTGTTGTCAGCTTGCTTTTGTTGTCCCCTTGTAGCAGGCAGTCGTCCAGGTATGGGTAAATTTGAATTCCTGTAGTCTGCAATGGGCGATTACTGATGCCAGGCATTTTGTGAATACTCTGGGCAGTAGATAAGCCAAAGGGCAATGCTGAGAATTGATAGTGCTCTGATCCTGCAAGAAATCTGAGGTATCTTCTGCAGATTGGTCGTGGGACGTGCAGGTATGCCTCCTTGAGATCTAGAGTTACCAGCCAAGACTCCTTGCCCAGCATGGGAAGAAGTTGCTGTAGGGTCAGCATTTTGAATTTTGGGACAATGATGTATGTATTTAAGGTGGACAGGTCGAGAATTGGTCTCCAACTTTTTTCCTTTCTTGGAACTCGGAATAGTCTGGAGTAGAACCCCTTTCCTTGTTCTGCTGTTGGCACTCTTTCCACAGCTCTCATGTTTGCTAACTCCATTATCTGGCGTAGAGCCTCTGTTTTTTGATTTGGAGGTAGATTTGGCATTCCTCTTTTGACTGGTAAAGTGTGGAAGGGAAACCGGTAACCTTCATCTATGGTTTGTAAAATCCACTTGTCTTTTGTTATGTAGTGCCAGTTCTTTGAAAATAAGGTTAACTTTCCGCCTAGAGGAGCTGCTATTTGTTCCCTGGTAGGCGGTTAGGATTAAGTCACTGTGGTTGTGCTGATGTAGTGGCAGTGGCTGTGTCTGTGCCTCTGTTGTTACCTTGCCACTGTCGTCCTCTGTAGGCACCTCCTCTGGATTGGTTTCTGCCTCTGGGCGTCTATTCCTGCCCCTTTGAAATTTTGTGGAGTCAGGAAAGGACCAATTTTGGCAGGCCAGTTCCTGCTAAACCTTGGGGTTGGACCTGCAGGAAATCTTTAACAGTTTGAACAGATTTTGCCTTTTCTTCCATCTTCTTCATAACCTGCTGGGCAGGTGTACATCTGATAGATCATGTTTTATGCCTAAGATATAGCTACGGGTATGAAAAAAAACCTGTGGTTGCTCAGTATAAATGGCTGTATTAACAAAGAGCTCTGCACACATCTGTGTATTGTCTTTCAGGTTACAGATATAGCTACAGTATGTACTGTGGTTGCCCTTTGGTCTGGAAAGCCAAATTTATCTCAAATTTGGCTTTGGTACACATTATTTTTACACTGAGTAGTTTAATTTCAGAGTGCTTTTATCCTACTGGGTGGTACACCTCTTAATTTTGCCATGATATCCTTCCTTCTGTTATAGAGCTCTGTATACATTAGTTGATGGGTTTAGTTCTAACCAAATCCCGATGTTGTGATTCCACCACAGTGGCTTTTTTTTTTTGTTAGCTACCTCTGTACTTATTCCTGGTGGGTACAGCTTCCTCTATGCAACTATCAGCATACTTGTATAAAGTTTCTGTGAACAGTTGTCCAGAGACAGCAAAGTTCTCAGGGTTGTGGAGGCTTGAAATGTTGTCACATTATCAGGTACTAGCATGTATGGGTCTGTGAGCCTTAGAGTAGTGCCTGAACATTCTAGGATTAGCTGGGATTGTGTTTTTTTTTTTTACTTCAAAGGAGACCATTTGTGGTCTGACCTTTCCACAGAGGACATTACACTAAGTGATTTGCAGCAGTCTCCCATATTAGTGAGGACAAGATCTGGTGCGTTTGTGACCCTGGTCGGTGTGATCATAGGAGATCATAAGTGATTACTAGGCTATTGACCTGGTGGTAATTTTTAACCTAGCCGTTTAAACCCAATGTAATATAGTAGAGGTACTAGTTAATACCCAAGATTGCATTTAGTGATGACTACCCATGTCCAGGAGGGTTGTGGGTGCTATCCATGCTAAGAATTTATGGTGCCCCAACCACTCATCTAGGTTCCTCTTGAACAGAGTCATAGAGGTGCTCTGTTTCACATGAATTGGTAGCCTGTTCCAAAGACATGGCAGTCCCTGGGAGATGAATCTGTCCCTCCAGCATGTCCTATTTAAGTTGCAGGCCATATTTAAGTCCTTGGAAAAGGTAGCCCTACACCCTTTTGATTTATTGATATGCAGTAAGTTTATTAAGTTTGGGTCCTGGGTTGCTCTATAGGCTAGGCATAAGTCTCCCCTAAGAAGTCTATATGATACCGAGTATAATGATAGGGATTTTAGTTGGTCCTTGTAAGGCACATGCTGGAGGCCCTTGATCTTCTCTTTTTTTATAAACCTCTGAGGTCTCTCAAACTGCTGTACATGCTTAGTAAGGTACATACCGAATGGGGCATTATACTCAATTATGGGCTGGATAAGTGCCTAGTATGGGGAGGGGGTTATAACTTCTTTTGCTCTCGAGGTGATGCCTTTACTTATCAAGTGAGCTACATGGAAAGTTTCCCTTACAATGTTATGCACGTGGTGGTCAAAGTTAAGGTCACGGTCAACTTGTGGTCCCAGATCCCTTGCAACTTCATGGGTACATAGGGTATTGTTATTGATTTGATAGTGTGAAGGGTCATTGTTTGTGATGAAGGGAATGATGATGAATTTCTTTGCATTCAGTGTGAGACCGTGACTAATACACCAGTTGTTGGTCTGTGAGAGACAGTCATGGAGTTTACGGAGTCATCATTTGGGGATTCAGTGATTGCACCTAGTTTACAGTCATCTGCAAACTTGGCCAGCCACAAGCTCTTTGTTTTGACCTAAACTTCTGAGAAGTATATCCCAAACAGTAGGGGTCCCAGCACGGACCCCTCTGGCACCCTACTGGTAGCAGGGGCCTGCTAGAGTCACACACTTTGATAGTGTGTGTCTGGTTTGTGAGCCAGTTGGCAACCCATCTTACAATGAAGGGGTTTACATTCAGTTTGCTATAATTTACCGGTAATACCCGAATGTGGGATTGTGTTGAAAGTCTTTGCCAAATCGAGGTATGCTGTGTGCACAGACTTGCCCTCATCAACGGCCTTGGTCACACTTTCAAAGAAATCCACCAGATTTAATAGGCAAGATCTGTCCTTCATGAAGCCGAATTGGGTAGGGTCCAGGGTTTGGAGGTAAACTACGTCTATTTCTGAGGTCCATAATGATACATTCTATGGCCTTACAGATGAGGCTGGTCAGGCTTATGGATCTGTAATTCCCTAGGCCTGTTAGAACACTTTTTTTGGAGGGGAACAACTGTAGCTGCTCTCCATTCCGTAGGAATAAATCCTGTGGTTAGGCTATGACTGAAAAGAGTAGTTAGTGGTGATGCTAGTTCATGTTTTAGCCTCTTTATAAGACAGCTCGGAATGTCATATGGTCCCATAGAGGCCATGTTCTTTGCCTTGGACAAGGCTTTGAAGACCTGCGCTTCAGACATGTAAGGTGGGGGAGGTTGGGGGGGGACTGTTTTAAGTTAGGAGGGGATAAGGGAGTGAAATTTTCACAAAACCTATCCACTAGCAGATTCCCTATCACTGTGGTGTCAATGATTGTGATACCATTGGCCTCCAGTTCTGCACATGCTTAGGTCTTACCCTTTAGGTTATGTACATTCAGCTTTGTATTCAGCTCAGCAAGTGCCTTCCAGGTGTCCTGCAGAGTTCTACAGCAGCAGAGAGACAAAAGAGTGACTTGGCGTGATTAAGTATTTTTCTGCATTATCTTGCTGTCTAATTCCACCTAAAATGCTGATTTTTTTTAGCATTTCTGTGCTTTAAAAAGCTTGTTTCTGCTACATATATTGTACTTATTTGCTGCCTGCACTTGAACGAAGTCGTTTTTGTGTTTAAATAATCTGTTTAACTGTTGTAGGCTACACACTAAAGGGCAATAGCCATTTCTGTGCATTTAAAGTGTTTTATTGTATCTGCTTTATTTTCGGGAAAAAAAAACAAGAAATATACTTGTTTCCCACCTTTCTGAACTTGTATAGTCCAGTTTTCAGGTTATTTCTGAATTCGGGGCTGTGTTACAAGTTTCTGTGTTGCCCATACCTTACTTGGATAGAAGGAAGTTTCATCTGTTCACCTGTGCGAGAGGGGAGCTTTGAGCAGCCTATCTGTGTTTGAAGGAGTGGTTTCAGCCCAGAAGTTAGTAGTTTATTGGCCATTTTGGACTAATTTCTATCTCTTTCATTACCCTGCTATAAAAAACGCATTTGCGTGGTATTGCGAGCCGAGCAGCAGTGGTTAGCTAGGGTTAAAGTATTCCGGGCTCCACAAAGTCTACTCTTCAATTTTTCCCTTGGAACTAGACAAAACTTCAACTTAAGCACTCAAATCATTCATTTCACAGCCCAGCACTTGCTCAAAACTCATAGCAAGCACTAATTAACCCTAGCACTAGACCCCCCTATACTGTCTAGAAGGACAAGGCTCTCTATTCATCCCTACCAGCCAGTCAGTAAAACAGCTCACTTTACCTATTCAGGCATGTCCAAAGGACAGTTTCAGGTGTACTCTCCAGTTCAGCTGGTGAATCTGGGCATTTTGAGGCAATGGTACAACTGCCTCGTGCACAGCCAATCCTCTCCTCCTACCACCAAACATTAACATATGCGAGAGATGCAATTATACAGCCAAATTGGAGGCAAAGCTCTCTCAACCCAAGACTGGAACTGACAGTCAAGAGGAGAAGGGAAATACTTGTAAAAGACCACCAGGCTTACATAGCCCTATTAAAACAACACCGGCAAATAACACACAAATACAGGAAAACATACTCGTAGGCTCAAAATAAAAATCTGCAAAAGCAACATAGACCTCCAAAGCAGACATCCAAGCAACCTCCACACCCCATCACAAACCATGAAACACATACTTCACATAATCAGTGTGCCACACAATCACAGCCCCAAGGCAAAATAACATATCCAACACACTAGTAACTGGCGACACTATAGTCAGGCACACTGATGTCCCACTAACTAGGCTGGACAAGGACAAGGTTACAGTTAGGTGCCAGGATCCACCACATAACTCAAGCACTCAGGTCGCTCCAGAACAAGTACAAATACAACTCTGTCATTGTCCATGTTGGTGTGAATGACCTGTGATGTACCTCCCTGGACTACAAGAAAAGAGACATGGAAGAGCTCTTATCACGTGGCTCAGGCCGGTATGACCACCCTCAAATGATCAATTTCAACAATTGACTAAGTTTCTGGTGTCATTCAAAGGGGAGCCAGTATCTGTCCACCTGGGATGACATGCTCGACAAGCCACGTTGCTTCGCAAGAGATGGCTTGCACCTGTCACCCCAAGGGTTTCAAATACTGGCCAAGGCTTTTGCCGCCCCCATAGTGCCTTTTTAGGCAAGGCTCAAAAGACAAACTCACCACCGTAAATAGTACAAGTAACCAAAAACGGAGGGTAATGCTACTCAACGTCAGAAGTCTAAACCTCAGAATGGATGCACTAGAGGCATTCCTCAGTATGGAGAACATCGATATCTGTGCAGTAACAGAAACCTGGTTTAAGGCTCCAGAGAGCACCCCAGCACTACCAGGCTATAACTCATATCATACTTTTCGGCCATAGAACCCGGAGCGAAACACAAAAGGTGGGGGTGTATCCATATTCATCAAGGATACCCACACCTCCAGGTTAGTGGTGCAGCACGATGCCTCAGAGATCATCCATGTGCAACTAACAATGGGCAGAACTGCAATTCAAATTGTAGCTTGCTTACAGATCACCCACAATGACCCAAGACCCCCATTCTGCGTTTCTGGAGACACTGGAAAATATGAAGGTCCTACCAAACACCCTAATATTAGATGATTTCAATTACCCAAACATTAACTGGGAGAACTACTCAAGTACCAACTCCCTTGCCCAACGCTTCCTAGAATTTATAAACATGAATGCCCTGGATCAACTGGTCAACACCCCCACCAGAGGGAACAACATATTGGACCCTGGTCATCACCAACATGGGCGACCGGTATTCCACACCAGAGGTCAACACCTCGCTGGTTAGATCAGACCATAGACTAATCACTCTGTATATCCACATTCCGCCCCCCATCCCAATCAAGGAAACCACAGTGAAAAACTTTTCAAAAGCAAACTTCACGTTACTCAAGACCGAGGTGGCAAGGTTCACAGCCCTTTGCTAAAGGACAATGCTGTCCAAGCTACTGAATCCCATACAAAAGCACTCTATGAGCACCTGCAAGAATGCATGGATCGTGCTATCCCAAGCAAAACCAAGACTCACTCCTCCAAGAAAAGGAAACCAGTCTGGTGGACCCCTGCCATAAAAAAGTTAAACAGAAGGAGGAAACTAGTACAGAAAAAGAGTAAAATCCCAAGAAGCAAAGACATCCCTGATCAATATCAGCAAGAAACTACGATCCCTCATAAAATCATCCAAGGCTAGCTTCGAAAGAAAAATTGCCAAGGACTAAAGATGACCACAAAGTGTACTTAAGCTATGTCAAGGACCTAAGTGGAAATTTTCAGATCTGCTCCGAGTTAGTGCAGAATGGCACAAAATACACTGAACCGACTGATATTGCCAACATTCTGGCAGACTGGTTTACTGCAAACGTCACATACCTCTCATCCCCTAAAGGGCCTATAACCATACCAGAAGAATGTAGAGCCCCAGCAATTACTGACACATGTTAAAACATCCCTATCCAAAGCCAAAAACACAGCTTCAATGGGACCGGACGGTGTCCCAGGCTGTGTCTTACATGAGCTCCAAAATGAACCAACTCCTCACCTAAACACACTGCTCAAACTCAGCCTCTCTACAGGCTACGTACCCATAGAGTGGCGCACAGCAACAGTTATCCCGCTTCACAAAGGTGGAGCCACAACGGACCCCAGGAACTATCGCCCTGTAAGCCTGACTAGCCTGGTCTGCAAGACTATGGAGCGCATCATCATGGAACTCATTAGCAGAGACACTGGGAACCTCCAAACATTGGTCCCTACCCAGTTTGGCTTTGTTAAGGGCAGATCATGCCTCCTAAACCTGGTGGTCTTCTTTGAGACAGTTACCAAGGCTTTAGATGAGGGAAAGGAGGCCCACACCATTCCCCATTCTAGTATTATAAACAACCTCACCAGCCTGAGCATAAACTCCTATGCCACGAGATGGGCTGCCAATTGGCTCATGGATAAAACCCACATGGTGAGAGTTGCGGGCTGTAGGTCCAACTCTAAACTGGTTACAAGTGGCATCCCCCAGGGCTCAGTCCTGGGACTCCTCCTGTTCGGTATATACTTCTCAGAGGTACAGGCATGCACAGGAGGGACTATGGCTGACCAAGTTCACAGAAGACTGCAAACTGGGGGCCATAATAGACTCACCGGCTGATACAGACATCCTCCAGAAGGGTCTCACTGAGATGGGATACCTGGTGTCAAAATCATGGCCTCAAGCTAAATGCCAAAAAGTGCATAGTCATCCCCTTTGGAAAAAACAAAGTACCCGCAAACTACCACATACATGGCAGTCCCCTAAATACAGAAGATGTAAAAGGATCTGGGTACCCAAGTAGATAGTAATCTCTCCTTTGATAATCATATTGCTACGGTGGTTAGAAAATCCTATGTGGCCCACCTAATCACAAAAGGGTTCGCGCATCTAGAACAAAAGAGGTTATATTGTGCCCCTCTACTCATCACTCATCAGACCCATCATAGAGTACAATGTCCCATTTGGGATGTACCTTACAAGACATCTGCAACAGTTGGAAAGACCACAGAAGTACCTCACCAAGAGGATTACTGGCCTCAAACAGACGCCCTATGCAGCCCGACTGAAGTAACTCCAGCTGTACTTTGTTGCATACCGCTTACTCAGAGGTGATCTCTGTCTGACATACAAGGCCATGTCCAACCCACAATTGATGGACATGCTCCACCTAAAATAAACCAAATCCCCAAGAGCCACACGATCTAGGGATCTAAACATCACCACAATGATAAATAGGACGTGCTAGAGGGATAGATTCCTGTCCCAGAGACTCCCCCATGCTTTGGAACAGGATTCCAATCTACATTAGGCAGAGCCCCTCACTAACACTCCAACAGAAACCTTGACAAGTGGATGGGAAACAGAAAATTTACCCCGGGGATCACTGCAGTGGCTCTACTGGACAGAGGCACAGGGAACTAATGGCTCTGCTGGACAGAGGCACAGGGATCTAATCTACGGGGGTGGCAAAAGCCAACACATTCTGGCTAGGCTTATAGATGCCCTCGGGCAGATAGCCCAGTACTTACCTATGAACATAGCTGTAAAAGGTCTTATGGCTATCCTTGGCAGTACTTGCTAGGTTTCGATCAAAGGAGCTCTTGGACGATTTGACAAGTTGTCTTATTTGCCTGTTAAGGCTGCAGATGGTGCTTTTGCATTGTTAGGTCCTTGTCTTTGTTTTCTTGGACATCAGCATTTTGAGATTATTGTAGTATTTGTTGATGCTGGAAGTCCACCATAGCAGTTTGATTTTACTCGGGGCTCTGGCTTTGATTCTATCTGGTAGACCCGAGTATATTCACTTATTCAAGTGATTGTACAGGGTTTAAGTGTAAGCTTTGGCGCATTTACCACTTTCAGCTTGGGGTGAGGCTTGGAATGCAAGTATACCTTCACCTAAGAGGGTATAGTTTGCCTTGGTGAAGTTTTTTAGTCGGATTTCACCCTTTGTGAGTTCTGGTGTTTGTGCCAGTTCAAAGGCGACTGATTCATGGTTGGTTTTAACTACTGAGGGTCCCAATGGTTGCAGCAGTGCACCTGTTTCACTTGCTGGTAGTGCACAGATCTAGAATGTTTGTTCCTCTTGTCAGGGCATGGACAATGTGCTCCAGAGCATTTGAATTCACAAAGTCAAGGAAAAAGAAGTTATGTACCTACCATAATGTTCCATGTTGGTTGTCTTCATCTCGCCTTCTTTCTTGCTTGTTGGGATCGGAGCCGATCCTCAGCTCCGACTCAGCCATCTTCTATAGCTCGAGAGCGGTTTACTGGCTCGAGGCTACCACTTATCCCATGATACCTAGCGCTAGCTACCCAGATCTCATTTGAAATAGCTAACCCCAGTCATAGCTATGGAATGAAACCCCTCCAAACAGAGGGTTAAACCTACCTGTTATAATCGCTAAGTCAGTAGAGGAAACAACCAGAGAACACTCAGCCAGTGAAACTTAAACTCCTCTCGGTCCAATAGGACAGGGGGGATGGAGGGGGGGGACGCAAGAAAGAAGGCGAGATGAAGACAACTAACAAGGAACATTATGGCAGGTACATAACTTCTTTATGTTAAGTTGTCTATTTCGCCTTCGTTTCTTGCTTGTTGGGACAACGCCCCTAGCACCTACGATCCTGGGCGGCTCATTGAAACAGACTCTTCAAAACAGTGGAACCAAAGTTAGCTCTACTCCTGGAGACCATGTCTAACTTGTAATGAGAAATAAAGGTAAGAGGATTTGCCCACGTGGCAGTGGCACATATAGAGTCCATGGGCAACCTAGACTGGAAGGCTACAGAGGTGGCCAAAGACCTAGTAGAATGACCTTTCGGTTTGTTAGACAACTCATTGTTTCTTAGTTGATAGATGAAGGTAATAATGTGAGACAACCACTTGGACAAGGACACTTTGGAAACTGGAAGACCCTGCTTACCCTTAGCATAGGAAAGGAAAAGTTGGTCAGACTTTCTTATATCCTTCGTTCTATGCAGGTAAAAACGCAATTGTCTATGAACATCCAAAAGGTGCAATTTGTATTCTGTCTTGGTGTGGTAAGGTTAAAACACAGGAAGGTCTATAGATTGGCTTAGATTATTTTCTGAGCAGACTTTTAGAAGGAAGGAGGGATTAGTTCTCAGAGCAACCCTGTCCTTATGAAAAACTAAGTATGGAGGACGAACCCTTACTTCCTGAAGTTCCGAGACATATCTGGCTGAGAATAGCTATCAGGAAGAGAGTCTTCCAAGATAGAAACTTAATGGAGCAGGATGCTGCTGGTTCACAAGTAGGCATAATCAAGGAGGTTAGTACCAAATTAACGTCCCAAGGAGGAGGGGGAATCTCTCATTGGGGGCCTAAGGAGAGTCGTCTGTCTGAGGAAGGCCTTACACAGCTTATGAGACATAATGTTTAGATTAGAAAACCCAACAATAACACACCAAAAGAATTTATTCCATAAAGCTTTTGGGTCTACACCCTTCATCAGTACAAAGCAATAACATTACTACAACATTTAAATAGGAGAGATCATATAGTCACATGCTTCAGCCCATCCCACCACTTAATAATCAGCCCAATCTTAAAAGGACAAATACATCACTTCAAATCATACTAAAATTCTATCTAGCTATAATATTACAAAATATAATACTTAATCAATAAATCAGTATTTAAAATACCATACTAAAATATCTTACAATTATATTTCATGTGGTTATAGTGTATTATAATAAATATATAAATACACATATAAACATATGTAAAAAAACATATATAAAAAACCTTGCAACCACCATCATATACATACATATAAGTGCCATTGTACACTTTTACACAACATTTCATAACTATTACATAAACATATACTTTATGCATTATATGTATTTCATAACCTTTCCCTTTGCCTCTTTACTAGTAGGGGCTTTAGGCTGACGGCATTATTTAGACCAGGGAACACATCTGCCTGAAGTCTAATAATCCATTCTAATTCTTTTAATTCTAAACAATTCTAAACAATTATTAATATCCCCCTTCCTTAAACTAATATCTATTGTAGCCAATACCCTAAATCTAAAAACATGCTTTTCGCCTTTATCTATAACGTGCTTACTCAAAGCATTTGTCAATACTTTCCTCCTAATCTCCGATTTATGCTCAGTTATTCTCTCTTTTAATTTTCTAATAGTTTTGCCCACGTAGAAAGATGCACATAATGTGCACGTAGCCAAATAGACCACTCTTTCCTCATTACAAGTGGTCATTGTTATCAATGTAAATACTTCATCATTAGTGGGGTGCTTAAAGATATTCTCTCCTTCATATAGGTCATTACAACAAGAACAGTTGTAACATTTCCTTGTGCCCATTATCCTGTCTTTGGTCTTAGTTTTCTCTCGGAAATCTTTATAACATAATTTTCGTTTTAATGTTTCGGCACTTCTAAATCCAAAACTAGGTTTGTCCCCCACTATAGATCTAACTTCAGACATAGCTAATAAAATGGGTCAGTTCTTCTCTATTATACTGCTCACTCCACGCGTATTTAAATTATAAGTTGTTAAATATCTAACTATCTTCACGTGGGCCATTTCCATGCATTGTCATACCTCCCTGCAAGACTGGTTTAAATTTAGTCTGCCTCTCCCTTTACATTTCCTCAACCGCTTTATTAATAAGTTGTTTCGAACAGCCACTATTCTCAAACTCTTGGGCCATAATTTTAACCTGTTCACTAAATATACTTTCATCTGTATTAAGCCTACTTAATCTAGTAAACTGTGCCTTCAAAACTCCTCTAAATATATGGGGGGCATGCATGCTGTCTTTACTTTTATACCTCAACTCATCTACTTCCTTTCGATACACTTTTGACTCAAATTTATTATTATTCTTGAACAGGGTTACATCTAAAAAATGTATACTTTCAGAAGACTACTCCATTTTAAATTTTAAAAAAATCAGTTGACTTATTTAAATATTGCATATAACTTTATAACTCTGTACGGCAGCCTTTCCGTAATAAAAAACAATCATCCACAAACCTTTTAAAAAATACCACTATTAAAAAATTAAAAGAGAGAATAACTGAGCATAAATCGGAGATTAGGAGGAACGTATTGACAAATGCTTTGAGTAAACACGTTATAGATAAAGGCGAAAAGCATGTTTTTAGATTTAGGGTATTGGCTACAATAGATATTAGTTTAAGGAAGGGGGATATTAATAATTGTTTAGAATTAAAAGAATTAGAATGGATTATTAGACTTCAGGCAGATGTGTTCCCTGGTCTAAATAATGCCGTCAGCCTAAAGCCCCTACTAGTAAAGAGACAAAGGGAAAGGTTATGAAATACATATAATGCATAAAGTATATGTTTATGTAATAGTTATGAAATGTGTAAAAGTGTACAATTGTACTTGTATGTATGTGTGTATATGATGGTGGTTGCAAGGTTTTTTATATATGTTTTTATACATATGTTTATATGTGTATTTATATATTTATTATAATAC
The DNA here is from genome assembly GCF_019279795.1 of Protopterus annectens. Classification (NCBI taxonomy): domain Eukaryota; kingdom Metazoa; phylum Chordata; order Ceratodontiformes; family Protopteridae; genus Protopterus; species Protopterus annectens. Next base: position 233,276,666 of record NC_056727.1, read on the forward strand.
ACTATAACCACATGCAATATAATTGTAAGATATTTTAGTATGGTATTTTAAATACTGATTTATTGATTAAGTATTATATTTTGTAATATTATAGTTAGATAGAATTTTAGTATGATTTGAAATTATGTATTGTCCTTTTAAGATTTGGCTGATTAAGTGGTGGGATGGGCTGAAGCATGTGACTATATGATCTCTCCTATTTAAATGTTGTAGTAATGTTATTGCTTTGTACCGATGAAGGGTGTAGACTCGAAAGCTTTATGGAATAAATTCTTTTGGTGTATTATTGTTGTGTACTATATGCAGTTGGCAGTAGCACCATTGTTTTATTGAGTTAGATTAGAAAACCCAACATGAAAGTTAGAGATGGCCTCTAATTGAACCCGGACTGTGGCAGAAACGGACCCAGAGTGAAAAAGCTCGGTTAGGAACTCCAAGATTTCGTGAACTGGGGCTGAAAAGGGATCTATGTTCCTAGCCTCTGCCCAACAAGAGAAACGTTTCCATTTGCTAGCATAAGTCTTTCTAGTAGCGGATTTGTGAGAGGAGACAATCTTACGCACAGCCAGGGAAATGCAGGGTAGCCTGGCTAGGGTTGGAATTGGATCAACCAAGCTGTGAGCTGGAGTGTTTGGAGGGATCGATACAGCTCTCCAGATTGATGAATCAGCAGGTCTGGAATAGGATCCAGAGTCCAGGGCTGCTCGAGGAGGTAATGGTGTAGGAAAGTACAGTTTTGTACCTACCATAAATGTAGATGTTCGAGTGTTCACCCTGCTGCAGTCATCACACTTGGGTTATCCTGTCGTCAGGCGGTCCCGCAGTCGGACGGATTTCCAGTGTCTTGGTCCGACGTCGATTGCTGTCGCCTCATCCCTGACGTCAGTGCGCCAGGGGTACATATACTGCAACCGACGCCATTTTCTTCAGTTTTTCTTGCCCCAGATGTCAGCTGCCCCCAAAAAGGTGATCCAAATTAGTACAAAATGGTGACAACACTGTACAAACACAAAATCCCTTCAGCTATAAGCAAATACATCAGTAAGGCATAGCAGAGATTTAGCCAGTAGATCAGAGGGGTTGGAGGGAGGGTAACCTGGACTGCAGCAAGGTGAACACTCGAACATCTACATTTATGGTAGGTACAAAACTGTACTATGTTCACTGTGTTACCCTGCTGCAGTCATCACACTTGGGTTGAGTCCCAAAGCTAAGGTAGGGTGGAGGTGGTATAGAGGGTTAGTGGAGGCAATGAGGCCCTGCAGAACTGCAGTGGCGAAGCCCGCCCTGGTCTTAGAATAAAGAGGTAAGTGATAGTGTTTGGTGAAGGTGTGTACAGAACTCCAAGTTGCAGCTTCTAAAATTTCCTTGGTAGGAACCCCCCTGAGAAAGGCTGTAGAGGTAGCTGTTGCTCTGGTAGAGTGGGATCTAATGGTAGGGGGAACTGGTTTCTCATGATGGGTATAGCAGAACCGTATGCAATGACCTATCCATTTAGAAATGGTTTGCTTGGATATGGCCCTGCCTTGAGAAGCTGTAGCATAGGATACAAAGAGCTGGTCATTTTTTCTGAAAGTCTTAGTTTTATCCAAGTAGTAACGAAGCTGCCTGTGAATGTCCAAGGAATGCAGGAGTTTCTCACCTTTGTTCTGCGGATTGGGGAAGAAAGTGGGTAGGTGGATGGTTTGATTTAAAGCTACACTGGAAACCGCCTTAGGCATGAAGGAAGGATTAGTTCATAGAGAAACTCTGTCTTGATGAAAAATGAGGAAAGGTTCCACTGCCATAAGTGCCTGTAATTCTGAGACTCTCCTGGCAGAAGTTATTGCCAGGAGCCGGGCAGTCTTCCAAGATAGAAACTGAAGGTCTGCAGAGAAAGCTGGTTCAAAGGGAGGTAGCGTTAGTTTTTCCAGAACAAAGTTGAGGTCCCATGTTGGTGTAGGAGCTCTTCTAGGTGGTCTAATGTTTTTTGCCCCTCTGAGGAACTGCCTTAGAAGAGGATTTGAAAATAAAGGTGGATTCGTGTCGTAGTGAGCTGAAATAGCTGAAGCATGGATTTTAATTGAGGAGAAGGAAAGTCCTTTGTGCAACATCTCAGCTAAATACTGCAGAATGTGAGGCATATGAGGCCGAGTTGTGTCTTGGCCTTTAGCTTGGTTCCAAGCAGAAAACCTTTTCCATTTGTCCGAGTAAGCCTTCCTGGTGCTTGGCCTCCTGGCTTCCAGAATAACATCTAGTTGTGAAAGAGGGGCTGGTTGGATGCTTAATTGATTTGCCATGCAGCCAGGTTTAAGGTTTTGAGCTGGCTGTGTAGAATCTGTTTGTTTTGCTGCGTGAGCAAATGAGGTATTTGAGGCAATATCCATGGTGGGCTGTGAGCCATATTCTTCAATAGCGGGTACCAGTGCTGGCGTGGCCAGTTTGGGGCTATGAGAATCAGTCGAGGTTTCTCCTTTTTGACCTTCAAAAGAACCTTTGTGAGAAGAGGTAATCGAGGAAAGGCATATGCTGTCAGGCTTTTCCAACTGAAGGAGAGAGCGTCCACTTTCCAAGCTTGATGGTGGAATGTCCTTGTACAGAATTTTGTCAGTTGGTAGTTTTAAGGACTGGCACACAGGTCTATATTTAGAAGACTCCATTTTTGAGTTATTATTGTAAATATTTGTGGGTCTAGTTTCCACTCGTGGGGATCTTTGATGTTTCTGCTTAGGTTGTCTGCCAATGTGTTTTTCTGTCCTGGCAGGAATTGAGCTTGTAACTGGACTTGGTAGGCCAGAGCTGTGTTCCATAGGATTATTGCTTGCCTGCAAAGAGGGTAGGAATGTGTGCCCCCTTGTTTGTTTATGTACCACATTACTGTGGTGTTGTCCGTCTTTATTGCAAGTTGTCCTGGCTGTAGTAGATCCTTGAAGGCTGTCAGAGCTTTCTGTACAGCTAGCATCTCTTTTTAATTTATGTGCAGTTTTCTTTGTTCTGCAGTCCATAGGTCTTGAATGCATTGCCCTGCCATGTGTGCCCCCAAGGCATAGTCTGAAGCATCTGTTGTGATAGTTTGCCTGGTTGGGGGCAAGGTGAAAGGCTGACCCTTGTTGAGGTGATATGCCTGTGCCCACCATAGAAATTCCTGTTGAAGGCAGGGAATGAGAGATCACTGTGTCCAAGCTGTGGCTGTGCTGAGACCATACGCTTTTTAGGTAACACTGTAATTTCCTCATATGCAGTTTTGCAAATGGTATTATCAGAATGCAAGATGCCATGAAGCCCGAAGCCTGCAGAATTTTTCTTGCAGTTAATGGGGTCTTTGTTGCCATTGTCTTGAAATATTGAGTCAGATGAAGTTGCTTGTCTGGTGTAAGATGAGCCTTCTGGGCCATTGTGTCCAAGCTGGCACCCAGGAATATCATTTTTTGTGAGGGTACTAGTTTTGACTTCTTTTCGTTTACTGTGTACCCCAGACACTTTTCGTTTACTGTGTACCCCAGACAATTTAGTAGATGCTTCACAAAAGCCAAATGATGTAAGAGAATGTCTTATTTCTGCTTGGATGAGGCAGTCGTCCAGGTATGGATATATTTGAATTCCTCTTTGTCTGCAGTATGCAATTACTGGTGCCAGGCATTTTGTGAAAACTCTGGGCGCAGTAGAAAAGCCAATGGGCAGTGCAGAGAATTGATAATGGGTTGAACCTGCAATGAAACGGAGGTATATTCTGCAACTTTGTCTGATAGGGACATGCAGGTATGCCTCCTTGAGGTCCAACGTTACCAGCCAAGCTTCCTTGCCCAACATGGGAAGTAGCTGCTGTAGTGTAAGCATCTTGAATTTGGGAACTTGTAAGTGTTTAGAGTTGAAAGGTCCAGAATTGGTCTCCAAGCATGGTCCTTTCTGGGTACTAGAAAGAGCCTGGAGTAAAATCCTTGGCCTTGCTCTCGAGTAGGTACCAGTTGAATGGCTTTCATGTCCATGAGAGCTGTAATTTGTTTTTGTGCCTCTGCCCATTGATTTTGTGGCCGGTTTGGCATTCCTCTTTTCATTGGCAAGGTGTGAAAGTGGAATCTGTATCCTCGTAAAATTATGTCTAGGACCCATTTGTCCTTTGTGACCATGTGCCAGTTGTCTGCAAATAGTGCTAGTTTCCCCCCAAGGGGGCTGACAAAAGAGCTTTGTTTGGCCAGCTGAGGTGCAAGTCATTGAGTTTGCCTTCTGGTGGGTTGAGACCTGTCTTCTCCTCCCTTCTGGGTTGGAGTGCCCCATTGCCGAGGTTTATACTGGGCTTGTGGTTGTCCTCTGCCCCTTGGTCGTCTGTATTTACCCCTCTGAGGTCTATCAGTGGCTGGAAAGGACCAATTTTTTTTGGCCAGTTTCTGCTGAAGCGAGGGGGTTGTACTTGTAGGAAATCTTTGACCGTCTGCATTGATTTCGCCTTATCTTCCATTTTCTTTAAAACTTCTTCTGCTTTAACTCCAAAAAGAACATCCTGCTGTAAGGGAGCATCTAGTAGTTTTGTTTTAACATGATCAGGCAGACTTTGTTCCTTTAACCAGACATGCCTACGTATAACTGATCCAGTGACAGCTGCGCTGCAGGAGGCCTCTAAAGAATCAAACCCACATTGTAAAGTATGTTTGCCCACCTGCCCGGTGGCGTGCAACAAATCCTGTACTGCTTTCAATTCAGATTGTTGAGGGAGGTTATCTTTTGTTTTAACTGAGAAATCAGAAAATGCTGATACTTAAGCATATGTAATTGACAATTTAGTGCTCTCATAGCTAATGTGGCTGAGGTGTAAACCTTCTTCCCCCACCTGTCTAGTGCTCTTGAATCCCTTTCAGAAGGTACTGGTTTTTTAGCCATGGAAGCCTTAGCCCCCTTGGGACCCTGGGAGATAGTCTTGCTACTGGACTTTTGTAAAGAAATTTATGGGAATCATGAACTCTGTAGTATCTGTCAGGCTTGGCCGGAGCAGGAGGTAGAGAGTCTGGGTTGAAAATGGATTCTAAATGGACATCATCCACAATATCCAAAACAGGAGGGATGGCTAGAGGTCTGTGTTGGGGGAGTAAGAGAAACTCCAAGCCTTTTCTTGGAATCAGAGTAATCCTGACCTTCCCAGTGAAAATGTTCCCTCATAGTGTGTAATGTTTCCCCAAAAGAGTAGTCTTCAGGAGGAGAAGCTGAGGGAATAGAATCCTCAGCATCAGAGTCTTCATAAGGAGAGAAGGAATAGTCTTGGTCCTCAGAGGAATCCGAAGAAATAGACAGTTGCTCAGAGGAAGCAGAATCTTCCTCTTGTCTAGGCCTTTTGTCAGGAGGAGGCTGAGAATCCATGATGAGAGAAATCAAATCTTCAGCCATTTTGAGCATCTGTTTCTTAGGCATAGGGCCTTGAACAGGAGACTGAAGTGTAGTCTTTTTTGATTTAGGAGGAGTCTTTGATTTGGAAAACGTTTTGACTATAAGAGTCATCGGTCTGAATACGCCTTCAGAAACCGATGGCGTTTCTGAAGCACCGACGTCCTTGGAAGGTAATTCTCAGAAGGGCCTGAAGTAAAAGGCTGCGTCGGCCGAGTACATTCCGTCAAAATCTCCGTAGCGGTCTCGGGTTCCAGATCTGCGGTAGTCAGGGGCTGCGTCGGAGCCTCACTGATAACCGGAGACCGGATCAACCGAGGCCTCGGAATCGGGCTTAGGCCTGGGCTGTTGGTCCTTGTCCCTGCGCTTTTTGTGCAGCCAGTAGTCGGAAGCTCCGACGGCATGTTATAGTTAAATTTTCTACCAAAAAAGTGTCGTGCGAAATCAAATCGTCTTTTAATAGTACGCTTATTAAACCCAGCACAAAAACGACAAGAAGTGACATCGTGATCAGGGCCTAGGCAAGGTATACAATAAGAATGAAAATCCTTATGAGGTATTTGCTTCCCACAAGAAATACAATTGTTAACTTTTTCTGACATCGGTCTGAGGCAAGAAAAGTTTCCCCAATGGGGTACTTAGCTTTATAGAAGACTTCGGTCTGAAATTCGAATTAGACAATCTCAGGAGTCGGCTGACCAGCACTTGCGAACTGCTTCTGCTTCGGGCACAGCGCGGCAAGAAAAACTGAAGAAAATGGCGTCGGTTGCAGTATATGTACCCCTGGCGCACTGACGTCAGGGATGAGGCGACAGCAACCGATGTCGGACCAAGACTTTGGAAATCCGTCTGACTGCGGGACCGCCTGACAACAGGATAACCCAAGTGTGATGACTGCAGCAGGGTAACACGATGAACATCAGAAACCATATCTGTAGAGGTCAGTAAGGGGCTATGAGGATCATTTTGCAACCCAACGATATAGCTTTCTGTATGAGTTTGGGTATAAGAGGGAACGGGGGGAAAGGCATAAAGAAGTCCCTGAGGCCAATCGTGGACTAGAGCGTCTCTGGGAGGGTGACCAGGAAGCAGTAAAAGGGAGAAGTAGTTGCTGCATTTGCTGTTGAAGGGGGTGGCAAACAGATCGCAGCAAGGCTGTCCCCATTTATGGAAGATCAGAACCGCAACTACCTGATTCAGAGACCACTCGTGAGGTATGAGAATAGCTCTGCTGAGCCTGTCCGCTATGACGTTGGACTTCCCAGGGATGCGAGTAGCAATCAGAAATCGTTGGGAGGAAATCGCCCACTGCCAGAGTCTGAGTCCTTCTCGACATAGGGGGTAGGACCTGGTTCCGCCCTGCTTGTTGATGTACCACACTACTGACATGTTGTCTGTTTGAAAGTACAGTTTTGCACCTACCATAAATGTAGATGTCCGATAGGTATGCAACTGCAGTCCTCACATATGGGTTTGTCCTGCCTCAGGCAGCCCTTCGGTCAGCCGGATTCCAAAGTCTGGGTCCGGCGTCGGCTGATGTCGCCCTTTCCCCGATGTCAGAGCGCCTGGGGTATAAAAGCGTCAGCCGATGCCATCTTCTTCAGTGTTTCTTGCCCCAGATGCCAGGTGTCCTCCTCTAAGGAAGGCTAAATTTTGAAAATATAGAAAAAATTCCAGACAAGCACAACATAAAAACAAATACACCATAAAAGATTACCCCAGGTAGCTAAAATGAGGGGTAGAAACCCAAAACAATACCACAGAGGGGTAGGTGGGAGGGAAAACCTGACTGCAGTTGCATACCTATCGGACGTCTACATTTATGGTAGGTACAAAACTGTACTATGTCCTTCAAGGATGCAACTGCAGTCCTCACATATGGGTTGAATACCATAGCCAACCTGGGAGTGGTAGGCACTAAGACAAAGATGGTGTAGCTACAATGCCCTGCAGGACTGCAGAATTAAACCCTGCTCTGGATCTGGAATATAAAGGCAGGTTGTAATGTTTGGAAAATGTATGCACGGAGCTCCATGTAGCAGCTTCTAAAATGTCCTTTGTTGCCACTCCTCTTAAAAAGGCTGTGGAGGTGGCTGTAGCTCTGGTGGAATGTGGCCTGATGTCAGCTGGCACAGTTTTTCCATGAAAAGAGTAGCAGAATCGAATGCAATTTCCAATCCATTTAGAAACTGTCTGTTTGGAAATTGCTTTTCCCTGCAATCCAGCAGCGCAAGCTACAAAAAGCTGGTCAGATTTTCTGAAAGACTTTGTTCTGTCCAAGTAGTAGCAACTGTCTGTGTATGTCCAAGGTGTGCAGAAGTCTCTCCTTTATTTTGAGGATTGGGAAAGAAGGTAGGCAGGTGAATAGCTTGATTCAGGGACACCCTGGATACCACCTGTGGCATGAATGACGGACTGGTTCTCAAAGAAACTCTGTCCTGATGAAAAATGAGAAATGGTTGTATTGCCATAAGGGCCTGTAGCTCAGAGACTCTTCTTGCTGAGGTTACTGCCAGAAGGAAAGCTGTCTTCCAAGACAGAAATTTCAACTCTGAAGATGCTGCTGGTTCAAAGGGAGGAAGAGTTAATTTTTCCAGCATGAAGTTGAGGTCCCATGCAGGCACTGGTGGTTTCCTTGGAGGGTTGATGTTCTTTATACCTCTTAGAAACTGTCTTAGCAATGGGTGAGAAAATACAGGCGGATCAGTGTTATATTTGGCAGATATTGCTGAAGCATGTATTTTTATGGAAGAATATGAAAGGCCATTGTGGAGCATTTCAGCCAAATATTCTAGGATCTGTGGAATGCTCATCACTGATGGGTCTTGACCCTTTTTGCTGTTCCAGATAAGAAATCTCTTCCATTTTGCTGAGTATGTTTTTCTAGTGGAAGGTCTGCGTGCCTCCAGGATGACATATTTTACCCTTTTTGAAAGTGCTTCCTGAGGAATACTCATGGAATCTTCCAAGCTGTCAGCTTCAAGGTTTTCAGGCTGGGGTGTAGTGTCCTGTAATTGAGCTGTGTCAGAAGAAGTGGCCTTTGAGGAAGGAGCCACGGATTGGTGTGTGTCAAGCTCCGTAGCAGTGGGAACCAGTGTTGTCTTGGCCAGTCTGGAGCTATCAGTATGACTTTCGGTTGCTCTGTCTTGATCTTTAGTAACACCTTGATCATCAAAGGAAGAGGTGAGAAGGCATATAGTGTTAGAGAGTTCCAACTGAAGGAGAGAGCGTCCACCTTCCATGCTTGAGGATGGTATGTCCTTGTGCAAAACTTTTTCAGATGGTGATTGAGGTGGGAGGCAAAAAGATCTATGTCCGCCTTCCCATGCTTGAGTTATTTGTAATAAAATGTCTGGATGCAACATCCATTCGTGTGGATCCATGACGTTTCTGCTTAGGCTGTCCGCCAGAACATTGTCCTTCCCTGTTACAAACTGGGATTGTAACTCTATTTTCAATTGTAGGGAAATATCCCAGAGATTCATTGCCAGTCTGCAAAGAGGGTAGGAATGGGTACCTCCTTGCTTGTTTATGTACCACATAACTGTGGTATTGTCTGTCTTTATTAGTAGATGGCCCTGATGCATGAACTTTTCGAAGGCCTTGATTGCATGTATCACTGCCAGCATTTCTTTTTGGTTGATGTGCAGGTGCTTTTCTTTTTGTGTCCATTGTCCTTGAATGCATCTGCCTTCCATGTGCGCCCCCCATCCATGGTCTGAGGCGTCTGTTATGGTTTGACTTGTATGAGGCTTGCTGAAAGGCAGACCTTTGTTTATCTGGCATGCTTGAGCCCACCACAGAAATTCCTTTTGAAGGCATGGAATGAGTGTGATCAATGCTTCCAGGCTGTGGCTGTGTTGAGACCATAGACTTTTTAGATACCATTGTAGTTTCCTCATATGCAGCCTTGCGTGAGGAATCATAAGAATGCAAGATGCCATGAAACCCAGGGCCTGCAGGATTTTCCTTGCAGTCATCTGGGTGTGTGTTACTAATTTTCTGAAGTATTCTGGTAATTGTTTTTGTTTTTCTTTTGTCAGAAACGCCATCTGGGTGTTTGTGTCCAGTGTGGCACCCAGGAAAGGTATTTGTTGGGATGGTACGAGACTTGATTTCTGAATATTGACTGTGTATCCCAAGGCCCAGCATGGGAAGGAGTTGCTGTAAAGTCAGCATTTTGAATTTTGGCACAATAAGGTAAGTATTCAGTGCGGACAAGTCCAGAATGGGTCTCCATTGGTTTTCTTTTCTTGGAACAAGGAACAGTCTTGAATAAAATCCTTGGCCTTGTTCTGCAGAAGGAACCTTCTCTATTGCTCTTATTTGAAGTAGGTTTGCTATTTGTTTGAGTGCCTCTGCCCTTTGATTTGGTGGCAGGTTTGGCCTGCCATGTCTTGTTGGCAGTGTATGAAAATGGAATCTGTATCCTTTGTCTATTATGTCCAGTATCCATTTGTCCTTTGTAATATTGTGCCAATTTTTTGAGAATAAAGATAATTTTCCGCCCAAAGGTGCTTCTAATTGAGCCCTGGATGGCGGGGTCAAAGTCAAGTCATTGGGATTGTCCCTGTGGAGCAGTGGAAGGTCCTGCCCCACCTCGCTGGTTCGGAGGCTGCCACTTACGTCCTCTGTAGGAGCCTCGAGTTTGCCCTCTACCTCTGCCACGTCTGTTTTTGCCTCTTTGAAATTTGTCTGTGTCTGGAAAGGACCAATGCTTAGAAGGCCAATTCCTGCTGAATCTTGGAGGCTGTACCTGGAGGAAATCTTTGACTGTTTGCACTGATTTTGCCTTTTCCTCTATTTTCTTTAAAACCTCTTGTGCAGTAGCACCAAATAGCTTATGTTTCTCTAGTGGTGCGCCCAAAAGCTTAATTTTCACATGGTCTGGCAATGTTTGTTCCTTTAACCAAGCATGTCTGCGTATGACCGCACCTGTCATTGCTGCTCTACATGCAGCTTCCAATGCATCATATCCACACTGAAGGAAATGGTTGCTAACCTGCTGAGTATTATGAACCAATTCCTGTAACCCCTTTCTATCTAATGGCTCAGGGGAAGCCAATTTCTTTTGCAAGTCATCCAACATGTATTCCTGATACTGAATCATATGAAATTGACAATTTAATGCTTGCATAGAAAGGGTGGAAGATGTATATACTTTCTTGCCCCACCTTTCTAAAGCCCTAGAATCTCTTTCCGAAGGAAGTGGATTCTTAGCAGTAGTGGAGGAAACCCCTTTAGGCCCCTGAGAAATAGTTTCAGGGTCAGCAGTATGGCCCTTGTACAGAAATTGATGTGTGTCTGGGACCCTGTAGTACCTGTCTGGCTTGACAGGAGCAGGGGGGAGTGAGTCAGGGGAAACACTAGATTCTAAGTACACATCATCTAAAACATTTAAAACTGGAGGAATAGCTAAGGGTCTATGCTGAGGTAGCTTTAAAAATTCCCTTAACCTTTTCCTAGAATCTGAGTATTCTTGGCCTTGCCATTTGAAGTGTTCCCTCATGGAATGAAGCGTTTCCCCAAAGGAAATCTCCTCAGGAGGACAAGCAGAGGGAATGGATTCCTCCGCATCAGAATCCTCGTAGGCCGGGAAGGCCTCCTCCTGGTAGTCTGAATGTGCAGAATCACCTGAGGCCTCATCGGAGGACTGGGGATCCACCTGCTCTACCCTAGGCCTCTTGACAGAAGGTGGCGGAGAGCCTCTATCTGGATGTGGCTGAGAACCCCTAATTAAAGAAATAAGGTCCTCAGCTAAACTTAACATTTGAGAACCAGAAGTGGATCCCAGAGAAACAGATCTTGGAGGGAGCGACTTAACCTGTTTGGCAGCCTTAGCACGTGTGTAGGCCTTAATGGACATAGACACTGGAGGCCTGGCAGCCCCATGTGCTGGAGTAGTCTTATCCACTGAAATGGTGTCAGAAATATCCTGGGCTACGGTCTCAGAGGTGAGAACAGAAACCGGCTCAGAGCTGGCCTCCGGTACCGAAGTAGCCGGTGGGGTGGTGCCGTCGGTCTGTAGTGGTTGTGAAACCGGCTCAGAAGAGACCGAGACACTCGCGGTAGGCCTAAGCGTGGTGTCGGCCGAGACCGCGAGTGTCGGTCCTTATCCTTCCGTTTTTTTAGGTAAATGTGCTGTCGGAAGCTCCGACGGCATGATATAACAAAAATCTCCCCCAAAATAATCCTGTGCAAACTCTGACCGACGCCTAAGAGTGCGTCTATTGAAAGAAGCACAAGGTGCACAGGCCGAGACGTTGTGTTCTGGGCCTAGGCAGGGTAAGCAGTAAGAGTGGAAATCCTTATGAGGTATTTGTTTCCCACAAGTTAAACAATTATTAACTTTTTCAGTTTTATCTGACATCGGCTGAGGCAAGAAAAGGTCCCCAATGGGGTACTTAGCTTTTTTGAAGACTTCAGTAGCTGAAAACACAGCAGCTGGCCGACTGGCACTTGCGAACTGCTTCTGCTTCGGGCGCCGAGCGGCAAGAAAGACTGAAGATGGCGTCGGCTGACGCTTTTATACCCCAGGCGCTCTGACGTCGGGGAAAGGGCGACATCAGCCGACGCCGGACCCAGACTTTGGAATCCGGCCGACCGAAGAGCTGCCCGAGGCAGGACAACCCATATGTGAGGACTGCAGTTGCATCCTTGAAGGACATCTGCAATGGTCCCGGATGGGAGGGAGTCCTGAAGTGCTTGCAATGCTAGGAGCACGTCTCTCATCTCCAAGACATTTATGTGCAGATGGTACTCGTGAGGCTGCCAAGTGCCTTGGACTGTCCTGTCCTGATAATGCCCCCCCCCCACCCTATCAGTGAGGCATCCGTGGTCATTGTGGCAACTGGGGGAGACTGGATGAATGGTCTGCCCTGAGACACTAGTGGGGAGACCATCCACCAGGAAAGGTGCCTTTTGCATGTTTCTGTAATCAGGATCACGTGAGACATGGGGAGCTGTTGAAAGGACCACTGTGTGAAGAGAAGCCACTGAAAAATTCTCATGTGAAAACAGGCCAGAGGTATCAGAAGAATTGCCACTGCTATAGAACCCAAAGTTTGAAGGACCAACCTGACTTGTACCCTTTTGCATTGCATGAGGATATGAACTTGCTGCCGAATTGTGGCCACCCTGTCTGGCGGTAGCCTTGCGGACATACTTCTATCTAAATCTGCTCCTGTATAGGTAATAGATTGACAGGGCAATAAGGCAGATTTTTCAAAATTTATAGTAATGCCTAGCTGGGCACAAATTGTGATTGCATAGTCCCTGGCTTGAAGGAATTGATGCCTGGTAGTAGCAGTTAGGAGCCAGTCGTCTAGATATGGAAACACCTGGAATCCTTGACGCCTCAGATGAGCCGTGACTACTGCCATGCATTTGGTCAACATCCTGGGGGCCAAAGGGAAGAGCTCTGAACTGGTAATGACGGGCTCCCAGTCGGAAGCGAAGGAATCTCCTGGAGCGCCTGTCCATTTTGATGTGATAGTACGCATCCTGAAGATCTATTGAGCACATCCAACTATCCTGACCCAAAAAGGGTAGAATGGACTGTAGCGTGACCATCCGAAACCTTGTTCTTTGAACAGACTTGTTTAGTCTGCTGAGAGCCAATATTGGTCTCCAGTCCACTGTCTTTTTTGGTACCAAAAAGAACCTCGAGTAAGTTCCGGATCCTAGTTGGTCTGCCGGGACTTCCTGGATGACTCTTTTTCTAGCAGTCTTGAAACATCTATGACTGCTTGGGCCCTCAGATTGGGTGGAACATCTGGAAGGGATTTGTTTGACGGTAAGGGGGGTTGAAAGAAAGGAATTATGTAGCCTCCGGATATGACTGAGTGTACCCATTTGTCTCGCGTTAGATTTTGCCAGGCTTTTGGCTACAGTGAAAGTCTTCCCCAGAGGCGCGCAGCTGGGCAACCCTTCAGGGATGCTGGAAGGACTTGTCAGAGAAGGATTCTCTGTTGCCCTGGTTCTGCGGACCCCCTCTACCTCGAAGGCGGCGTCTGTTGTTGTTGTTTCCGCCTCTGTCCCTGGAGGAAAAATCACTACCTGTGTCAGGCGAGGCTCCCTGGGATTTCCGAAACTACATTTTACCACTCTTCTGACCCTTGAGATATGGTCTGGAAGGAGTGGAAAAACGGACTCCCACAGCAGAGTCTTGCTTCCTGTTCACACCTAGTCCGTGTCTTTCACCTGTGGTCCAAAAAGAAATGAACCGTCAAAGGGAGTGTTGGTGAACGACGCTCTAAAAGGTTCCGCAAAACTACACAGCCGCATCAACGCACGTCTCCTGAGGGCCACGCCTGTACCTGCGGCTCTACTCGCACTATCGGCTGCTTAGGAAATGAGCCTTATGAATTAAGGGTCTCCAGCTGAGAAGCCACTTTAGCTTGAGCCCCTTCAGCTGATGGATCCTGGAGGGAATCTCCAAGCTCTTTCAGGAGATCCCTCTGAAGCCTGGTAAAATGGCATAAGTAATTCAGCGACCTCATGGAAAAGGTCGCTGAAGCAAACATTAGCTTCCCATATCTATCCATGGTCCTAGATGCCTTGTTAGGAGGATGGACAGAGGAAGAAGTTTCCGCCAACTCCTTTTTAGTGACTGCTGCTACTATCATGGCATCTACGGGAACACCCTTAGTAAGGAACTGTTTATCAGGGGGTGCAGTGATAAAATTGCCGGGTCTCCTCGGGGTTGGTTCCACTGTATCCCGGGCTGACCAAGCCCTTCGAGCCACCACTGACATAAGTGGATCGAAAGCCGGAGACACCCAGGAGGTGGAAGGTCGGGAACCAAAAGCATCAAGAATACAGATTCGTCCTCGGTAGGGGCTAGGGCTGTCCAGTTCACCCTCTGCTTAAGCATTTCTAGGATGTCCGAAAAGGAAACATCTTCAGAGGGGGATCCCGGGGATCCTTCAGATACAGATTTGGATGAATCGGAAGTGACAGACTCAGGGGAGTCAATGTGCTTCCTCTTGCACTTCCTCTTCTGAGGGGGAGGCCTCGGAAGAAGAGGAAACACCCAATGGGGTGCTCTGGAGCACCGGTTCCCCACGCTTGGGGTCTGGAAGAGGTTGACGCAGACACTACAGGGAACGGAGTCAGTGGGGTCGAAAGTGGAGCTGACTCAGAGGCCAGTACACTCCTCATGACATCAAAGGCATCCCTGCCACGATGCAGAGAGATTCAGAGGAAACCGGAATCCTCCTCCGCACCAAGGGAGACTGCTCAGAGACCATGTAGGAGCTGAGCTCACCTGCGCCGACGCTCAGAGAGGGAGAACGGGGTCGGACAAGGGTCTGATGCCACTCGCCCCCTAAGAGCTGACGAGGGAGTCTCAGCGCCCAGATCCCTCGACGGATGACACCATCGAGGGGAAAGGAGCTGATGATGGAACGGAAGGGGAAATCGTTATCGGTGCTGACGGTTCCACGATTCGAACCCCAACAAACTCCGGCTCCGAGCTCAATGGAGTCGGAGGAGGAACATCGATGAAAGCGGACGGAGCAGACACCTGTTGAGGGCTGGACAACATTTTGGCCAGTGCCTGCGACTTCAACAACCTACTGACCACTTGCTCCATGTCAAATTCATAGAGCCAAGAGGACCAAGAAGAGTGGGAGGATCTGTGACTGCGGTCACTCTGCAACAGGGGAGACAGAGGAGCCGAATGTATAGACTCTAGAGACTGGGACCTCGGCCTCTTGTGGGTCCATGACGGCTCCGAAGGTACTGGTGGAGCCGCCGGGGAGGCAGTCTCCTCGGTTCCAGCCGGAACCGAAGTAGTAGGTAAGGCTTGGGCCAATGACGGCTCCGAGCTGGGAGTCGACGATTTGGTCGGTTTAGGAGATTTCACTGGCTGAGTCATGGCCGGTGAATCCTGGGGCTTAAGGAGACCCCTCAAAATAAGCTTATTTTTGTGCTCCTGCAGAACCCTTGGGCTGAATGCATGGCATACAGAACAAGTGTCCTGCAGGTGCACTGCGCCTAAGCAATAGACGCAAGAAGTGTGCCTATCTGTCAGAGACATTTTCTGACATGAGTCACACTTCTTGAATCCAGACACCTTGGATTCTTTAGACATATCCAACAGAGATATTACACCTACACTGAATTGTTTTTGGCCAAAGACCGAACAGCAAAAAACTAAACAGACACTACCACAAAAAAACAACACACAGTATACTACAGGTAAAGATGTTTTTTTTTTTTTTTTTTTTTTTTTAAAACTAGGAAGCCTTTAACTTAAACGGCTAAGAAATAGAAAGAAAAGGCTTAAACTAAAACGCTACAAGAGGGATGGGGGGGGGGAGGGGGAGAACTCTCTAATTTAAACGAGTTTTAAGGGAAAACTACAATTACACTAAACAACAAACTAATTAGCGACTATATTTAAAACAATAAACTATCAGAAAAAAAACCTAATCTGACCGAAAAAGTAGTGCAATAAAACTTATACGAGCCTGAGCCAGTAGCAATGAACCTCGCAGCTGAAGCGGCAAACGAGATCTGGGTAGCTAGCGCTAGGTATCATGGGATAAGGGGTAGCCTCGAGCAAGTAAACAGCTCTCGAGCTATAGAAGATGGCTGAGTCAGAGCCGAGAATCAGCTCAGATCCCAACAAGTAAGAAACGAAGGCGAGATAGACAACTTAACATATTTTGTTCTAGTGAGTTTGGATAGAGTAGGTATCCTGGTTAACGTTGCGATAACTGAAATCCCCCATAACCAGTGTGCTTGGAAAAATTGGGGTTGACCAGTTTGGTTAAGTATGCTTCATGGGTGTTGTGACCCATGGAGAGGTAAGTCTGGTCCAAGAAGTTTGTCTTTACAAAATCTAAGAGTTTATGTGCTTGTACGTTTGGTGTCATGATTCCCAGTCAATATTGGTGTAATTAAAGTCACCCATGAATTTGGCATTGGGTTGGATGGTGAGTATTTTCAGTAAGCTTAAATGCAGGTTATGGGTTTCTGGGGTCATAGAGGTGGAACCTACTTCTTACAGGGAAATGGTATGGGGTTTTGTCTGTGGTGATTTGAATGTTGAGACGCTCATGGGCATCTTCTGTTTGACCAGCCTTGAGATATATTTATTATGTAAATAGAGACCCCCTCCATCTTTAGTTCTAGGTCTGTGTAGTAATTGGTCTGTACCTGTGGCTTTAAACCATATCTCAGTGACCACACAGGTATGAGCATTCTTTAGGGCAAAGAGAGTTTCTAAGGAGTGAGGTTTTGTTTAAGACACATATTGAGCTTTAACACCTTTAAATTTTCTTTGCTTTGATTTATTTCAGAAGTATTTTCAGTTTTGCATTGCCTAAAAAAGGCACTATGGGGGAAGACAATATTTTAGCTAATATTTAAAAGCTTAGAGGGGAGAGGTACAGACCATCCCTGGCAAAGCAGTGTGGTTTGTTAACCACCTCTTACCATGCTGACAAATCTTGCACCCCCTTAGAATGACACCAGAAACTAATCCAATTATTACAGTCATCTTTTTTTTCATATTGTAACATCATCCTTGGAAAAGGTAAAATGCTACTTAGTGCTAGTCTCATACCAGCCAAGAGCTCCATGATGTCTGTTTTCATATAGTCTAGGGAGATGCACCTCAATTCATTTGCACCCATGTATCACGGACTACGACCGAGTCATACTGGTACTTGTGGTTCAATGACCTGAGTGCATGCGTAATGTGACAGATCCTGGCCCCTGATATGCAACTGAATGTGACTTTCTCCTTTCTCGGCCTGATGAGAGGGACATCAGTGTGTCTCACGACGGAGTCTTCAATGTTAGATTATGTGGTGGCTTGCCTTATGGGCTTAGATGTAGAGGCTCCATGAGATCTGGCTGCATGTGTTAATGTGGGTGTTGTTTTGAAAGTGTGTGTTCAGGGTTGCTGAGGTGGTTTGTTATGTGCATTTTGTCTGGGAGGCCTTCGGGGATTAGGCAGGTTACATTTAAGTGCCTCAGCATATGTGAGTCTAAATGTCTGCGTTGAATTGTATGTAATCGGTGCAGCATGTGTACTACTAGCAACCTTACTGATATTAGGACTGCTTTTATGTGACAACTTTGCCTCCAGTGACATTTTGTGGATATATTTCTCACACACCATATCAATTTGAGAATTAACTGGCTGTCAGTAAACACGAGACAAGTTCTGCATTGCTTCAGGATGCCCATATCCACCAAGCTGGTAACAGAGGTAGTGGCTAAGTTTGTATCCATGGCAACATACCTGTTTTTATTGATTAGACAGTTGGCAACATTTTATTTCTTTTGTTGAGTGAACTTATTTTTTTAATTGTAAACACTTCTTACAAAGGACTAAAATAGACATGATTTTTGTTCTGCAACAAGTTTATGGCTGAGTAAATATTCATTTTCCAGTCATTTAGTAACTAGTTTAGCCAATGAAATGTTTCTGTCAAGGCTTTTCTCTCTACACTATAAGGCTCAGAGGTATACATTAAATTAGAACTGAAATGTCATGAAATTACAGGAAGTGTAATGGCTTTTACCACATGTATATCTATCTATCTATATACAGAGAGAGAGGAGCAAGAGAGGTGTGTGTGTGTGTGTGTGTGTGTGTGTGTGTGTGTGTGTGTGTGTGTGTGTAAATATACACACATATATATATATATATATCTATATATCTATATCTATATATCTATATGCCTTCGGGCAGATAGCCTAGTACCTACCTATGAACCTATACATTAGGCAGAGCTCCTCGCTAACCCTGTTCAAGAGAAACCTTGACGAGTGGATGGTAAACAAAGTTTACCCCAGGGATCACTTCAAAGGCTCTGCTGGACACAGGCACAGTGAACTAATCTAAGGGGGTGGCGAAAGCCAACATATTCCGGCTAGGCTTACAAATGCCTTCGGGCAGATAGCCTAGTACCTACCTGTGAACCTATATGTGCGTGTGTCTCTCTCTATATACACACACACACATACATATATACATTATATATATATATATATATATATATATATATATATATATATATTTATTTAAATATCTATATATATCACGTGGATAGTAGTCTCTCCTTTGACAATCACATCGCCACAGTGGTCAGGAAATCCTACGTGGCACACCTCATCACAAAAGGTTTCTCACCCAGAAAAAAAAAAGAGGTCATTGTACCCCTCTACTCATCACTCATTAGACCCATTATAGAGTACAGTGCCCCTTTTGGTATGTGCCTCACAAGACATCTGCAACAACTGGAGAGGCCATGTTGGACATCCTCCACTTAAAGAAATCCCAATCCCTCTCAGCTACACGCTGTAGGGACCTAAACCTTGTCACCACAATAAACAGAACATGCTGGAAGGATAGATTCCTGTCCCAGAGACTTCCCATACTCTGGAACAGACTACCTATGTCAAACAAGCTCCTCATTAGCACTCTTCAAGAAAAAATCTTGATTGGATGGGAAATAGGAAATTCACCCCAGGGATCACTCCAGTGGCTCTCTACTCGACAGAGACACTGGGAAATACGCTATGCATTTACCACAGGAAAACATTATTCACTAAGGTATGTTGTGCGAGTAGGAAGGCCTTATCATTTCTTTCAAACATAGACTTGAAAGTTTTAGTTTTTTTAAAAGAAAACTTAGGGGTGGAACTCAATGCATCTTTGATAGACTTGTCACTTGTTAAAATCCTCCAATTCTGAGAGATAACATTCCTTATGCTAAGCATATCTCTGCTGATTGGCAAAGAAAAGCTATTAAACCAGCTTTCTGTATCTTCAGTGTCATTGGTATTAACAGTGTGTTGAAATCCAAATCTTAAAATGGGCTTAAATCTGGTGAATCTATTATTTTTAACATCTGTTCTGATATCATTAATCATTCGTACCGGATAGTTCTTTTGTGCTAACAAGGCAGATAAAAAATCACATTCTCTCTCAGATGAAACATCATTGCTAACTAACCTAGACAATCTTACAAATTGACCTTTTACCACATTCTTTTTCATGAACCCTGGATGTTGGCTATTAAAGTCTAGGTAACTATTTCTGTAAGTCTTCTTTCTGAAGATGTTAGAGGAGAACACACCAGAAGATTCATCAATGGATAAAGTGGTGTCCAAAAAAGACACTGAAGAACCTTTACCTGCCATGACAAACTGTAGAAAACCAATACTATTGGATAAAGACTCTACAAAAATGTTAAGTTGTGCATCTGTGCCCTTCCAGACAAAAAAGATGTCATCTATATAACGACAGTAATGTTCAGCGAATTCGAACCCTGGTAGGTGCACTAAGGTTTCTAATTTCCACTCAGACAAAACGACATTTGCAAAAGCTGGGGCCATTTTTGTGCCCATAGCAACTCCTTTGACTTGTTTGAATATAATGTTGTTAAAGTGAAAAAAGTTGTCTAAAACAA
Source organism: Protopterus annectens (assembly GCF_019279795.1). Classification (NCBI taxonomy): domain Eukaryota; kingdom Metazoa; phylum Chordata; order Ceratodontiformes; family Protopteridae; genus Protopterus; species Protopterus annectens. The sequence continues at coordinate 233,296,453 of NC_056727.1, forward strand.
GTGACATTAAGGTATATAGAGCATCTATTCTGTGTTTTGAATACTTCATGAATTTGTACAAAAAATGTTTAACATAAGCTAAGCCTTCATGATGAGGGATGCTGGTATATAAAGCTACTATGTCAAGGGTAACAAGAATTTTGCCAAGGCCATTAAGATTAGAAACATAAAGTTTGTTTAAGAAGTCCCATGAGTCTTTAATGTAAAAGGGGTTTGACTGGGCCACTGGGTTCAAGACAAAATCGAGGTATTGTGCAATTTTCTCTGTCTTGGTTCTCTTATTAGAGATGATCAACCTGAAAGGTGGATCTTGGATGTCTTTATGAATCTTGGGGATTCCAAACAGTTTTCCCAAATTAGGATTTGGAGTGTACATGAACTGAAATTCTTCATATGTAATGTGATGATTTTTCACTAATGAATTGAGCACACTGTCAATATGCGAGAAACAAGTGTGCACAAAATGTAAAGACACTTGTTTATAGAAATCATCATTAAGTAAAATACATTCAATTTTGTTAATGTAATCTTTCTGATTCATAAGTACCACTCCAGTGCCCTTGTCTGCTTTCATAATTCGTAAGTGGTGATCATTAGCTAAATCTTGTAAAGCAATCTTTTCATTGTGTGTGAGATTAAACCATTTGTTATTACATTCAGAGTTAATAACATGCCTGAGTTCAGTTTCACAAACTCTGGTGAAAGCAGAAATGGTATTATGTAAAGGTGGATTGTACAAACTTTTCTTCTTTAAAATAGTAGTATTAATGTTTCTATTAATGTTTCTATTAATGTTTCTATTAACTGTGTTACATGAAACTTCTGGATTTGAAATGGTAGTAGGAACATTTGTAGAAATGACAGCTTCGAAACTGATAACATTAGTAGGCTGAGAAGAAAATGATGATGAGAGTTGAGATCCATTAACACTCCTGTGTGTGTTGTCATTGAGTAGTACTTGTAAATTAAATTTTCTTGCAAACAGTCGAATATCCATCAGTAAATCAGGTAGTCTTGCTCTTTGAGCTTGAGCAAAAGAGTGTCCTTTTTGTAGCACTTTGATGTGGTCTGCTGATAAAGATTTATCTGACAGATTGAAAATGGTGGAGATGGAGTCCATGAGTGCAGGTTGAGGTGCATCATCAGTGATGGGACGAGGTTCAAAGTCATGGTGGTGGTCAATAAAGCATGGTTGAGGTTCAAACAGGCAAGGCTGAGGTTCAGGTTCAAAGTTGCTAGCTTGTGCATCTATCTGAGGCTGCTCCTTGTCATTATGTGTCTTGGTGGAATATGATAACCTATTTTGCCTAGGCCCCTTTTCCGTGTAACTGTTGTTGTGGTTGGTCTGTTTGTTCCTGCTAGAGAAATGTGAAAGGGAGAAGTGGTGTTCTTCCCTAAAGGGTTCTGACCTTCTAAAAAAGAGTTCTAAACATTGAAAGAAGTGGAAGGGATGGGAGAAGCCCTAGGTGGAGGAGGTGCTATAATCGTAGTAGAAGGGATATTGACTGAGGGCAAGGAAGGAAAAACTTGGTTGTTTTCTGTGAAATCTCTTCTGGCTCCAAGAAAGTCTCTTCTGACTCCATGGAAATCTGGTAAATTACTTGGAGAAGGAGTATGAGGAGTGGGGGCTGGCCCAAGAGACCTAGCCACTGACCCAAGAGAATCGAGGGTGGACGAGGAAAGGGGATTAAACTGTCTGGGGTTAAAGTGAAAGGAAGGAAAGGTGGGACGAGAAAAAGAAGGGGACTGGGAAGGAAGAGGGTTGGAAACACCATGGGAGAAAGAAGGATTTTTGTGGTTTGCAAGAGAGAAAGAATGGTGTTTACGATAGAGTGAAGGAGAGGAACAATTTAAGTGAGCCATGGGAGTAGAGTTAAATTGATTGTGTTGAATAAACCGGTTGTTGGATGGCCTGAGAGAAGGACGAGATGACTGGGAATGGGGGGAGGAATTTGACTGGGAATAAGGAGAGGAAGGAGGGAAGGATCTGTTTTTGGTAGCATGGTGGTGGGAGACACGGTGGGAGAGATCAGAATGGGAATAAGAAAGGGAAGAAGGGGGGGATTGAAATCTTACTCTTGCTCTAGGAGTATAGAGGGAACGATGGTGGGAAAGATTGGATGGAGGGTTAAATTCATGTCTGTGTCCATTTCTCAGGAAGTTTGTTTGAGGGGGGTTGTGACTGTAGGAAGGAGAAGAACTGAACGTATCTGTATTTCTAGAGGGATAAAAATTTTTGTTGTCTAAATGAAGATTTCTATTGTTTGGTAAGAAGACATCTGTGATGGGATAGGCTGAATTGGATTTGTATTGTGTCAAGTCTCTCTGTAATTTATTTCTTTTTTTGGCAATGATGGTGGCTACATGTCTGGACAATTTGGCTGAGATGGCATCATAAATGGGTTTGACAAAGTGAAATTGAGGGTGCTGTTGAATGGTGTTGTTTAACTCAACAATTTTGGGTCTTAAATCTTGTAGTTTGCAGGTGTTGTCAGCTTGAATGATTTTAAGAGCGTTCAATCCCGTTGTGTTATATAAATCACAAAGATCTAAGTGTAGTCTCGAATTAGGTATAGTCCTGTTGGGAAACCTACCAAAACGTAGCCCTTTAGGTACAATGTTGAAAGAAAGGCATGCTTGTAGGTATAAATTATCTAACTCTATACTTTTGAAAACCATCAATAATCTTTCTAATCTAAATATCAAAGGTTTGCATTCAGAAATTAATTCAGCTTGTCTATTTGCATGAGACATTTGTCTGAACGACCTGGGAGGTGTATCTGTGGATAAAAAAGGATTAAAATCTACATGTTAATTGAGGAACTGTAAAAGTTCATTATCTGTAAACAAAGTATTGAAGTAACTGGGCTGATTTGTTTCATTATGGACTACGTGTGGTGGGGACATGTTGTCTGCAGCATTGTTAGCTCCAATGTTGGACTGAGACTGTTGAGACCAGTCATCTGCAGCGATGTCAACACTGTTGATGCAAGGAATATGTTGTGAAGATGCATTGACAACAGTATTGACATCATTGTTGACATCATTGTTGAGGGATAGAATCTGTTGACCACGATGATCCTTTGTTGAATCTACAGGGTGTTGGCTAGTCGAGAAATCAAGATGTGGAGAAAAGGTAACTCTTCTAGATGGAAGGACTGAAAAATGGGCTCCTTCTAAGATGGAAGTGCCTTGAGATGAAGAACTGAAGTTGTCATAGATATCTCTGTCTGATAATCTTGAAAAACCTGCTTCTGTCTCTGTTGTACTGAAGTTGTCATAAATGACTATCTGACAACCTTGAGAAAACTGCATCATTGTTTGTGATAACAACTGCATCATTGTTTGTGATATCAACATAGTGCTGAGTGGTTATGTCGTCAGTTATATTTTTACTTTGATGAGACTCTTATCTTGTCCTGAACTTCTGAGTCCGACATAATGAAAAAAGACTCATCTCTTTCATTCCTATCATTGGGGATCATGTAATGATGATAATGAGGACCGTTAAAAAATGGAGAGGAAGTGTTGTTGTGGTGAAAATTGGGGTTGGGTACATGTCTGGTGGCTCCAGAGGACTTTTCATGTATGACATCATGGGCAGTATTAATGATTGTAGGATTACCAGGATGGTGTATTTCTCCAAACTTCGTGTTAATAACAGACATTTGTTTGTAGGAAGGGTGGTCAATTTTATTATTGACTTCTGGGGGCATCCCATTTGTAGAGATACTAGATTTAGAGGAGGAGCGGTGCTTAAGTCCTTCGTAATTGTTCTTTTGATGGTTGAAAATAAGGTCTTTCACTCCTAATGATGTTAGACTGCAAGTGGCACTCGCTGTGTAATTCTCTATGAGTTTATTTGTTGAACAGTTTCCTATGAGTTTATTGGCTGGAGAAGCATGGCAGTGGGTGCTGAAAGTATCCTGGGAATCAACAGTTACCTGGTTACTATACGTCTCAACAAAAGCATCTTGTGGACAAACGGCCGCTGGGCTAAGGGAGGCTTCAACAGTCTCAATCATAATATTTTTATTTTTATTTATGCTTTTATGCATCTCCTGTGGAACAACAACAAATAGCTTTTATGCGTCTCCTGTGGAACAACAACAAATAGAAGTTATGTCCCTACCATAACGTTCCATGTGGAGTGTTCATCTCGCCTTTGTTCTTACACCTGGGTTCGGAGCCGATCCTCGGCTCCGTGTCGGCCGCTTGACAAAGCTCTGCATCGAGAAGAAGCTCGAGACCAACCTAACTCCCACAATCCCCCTCTGCCTTTACCTCAGATCTAGTTTGCAAACAAACCAGCAGAGAAGAGAAGAGAGCATAACACTTTCGTACCAACAAACACGTATTTACATAGTACAACATCCAGGCAGAAGCCGGAGAACAAACCAGGCACCTAAATTGGACGTTCTTCCTGAGGGAGGGAGGGTGGGAATGTAAGAACAAAGGCGAGATGAACACTCCACATGGAACGTTATGGTAAGGACATAACTTCTATATGTGAGAGTGTTCAATCTCGCCATTTGTTCTTACACCTGGGTAGCGTCCCTAGCTCCTTGTTCCTGAGGAACTCAAGGGAGAACGTTCCTGAGCACAGTGGAACCAAAGGTTGCCCTGTCCCTAGAAATCCTATCCACTTGTAATGAGAAATGAAGGTATGTGGTTTAGACCAAGTAGCAGCCGCACAAATAGTGTCTAACGGTAGGCGAGCTGCATGAGCCAGGGATGTAGATACTGATCTTGTAGAGTGCCCTTTGGGCTTGACAGGTAAAGTTTGCTCAGAGGCAGTGTAGACAAAGATAATGCAGTCAGTAAGCCATTTAGACAAGGTTCGTTTTGTGACCGCCATACCCTTCTTGTTGTCTGAGAAGGCTACAAAGAGCTGGTCTGTTTTCCCATGATCCTTTGTTCTGTCCAAGTAAAATCTGAGTTGTCTATGAACGTCTAACTTGTGTAACATATATTCCAATTTATTGGAGTGATTCTTGAAAAATGTGGGCAATTCAATGGACTGATTAATATTATTAACGGAGCAGACTTTGGGAAGAAAGGATGGATTAGTGCGAAGAGAAACTCTGTCAGGGTGAAAAATCAAATAAGGATGTTGAACTGAAAGAGCCTGAAGCTCAGATACCCGCCTGGCCGACGTGATAGCCACCAGAAAAAGGGTCTTCCATGACAAAAACTTCAAAGGACAGGAAGAGGCTGGTTCAAAAGGTGGTAGCATCAGCTGAGACAAAAGAAGGTTCAAGTTCCAAGGTGAAGTAGGAGTTCTAACTGGAGGTCTAATGTGGAAGGATCCTTTTAGAAACGCCTTACAAAGCCTGTGAGCCATAATAGGAGCCCCACTTTCTGCCACATGAAAGTTTGATATGGCAGCTAATTGCACTCTCAAAGCGGCAGTGGAAGCCCCTTGGTGGAACAATTCGGTCAAAAACTCCAAGACCTTATTCAGAGGAGCTACTAAGGGATCCAATTGTTGTGTAGTTGCCCAATGTACAAAACGCTTCCATTTACTGGTGTAAGTCCTCGTAGTGGATGCTTTATGAGAAGCCACCAGGATATTTTGAACTGCAGGGGATAAAAGATCAGAACTGGCTAAGAAGGGAAGCGGAGCAGCCAAGCTGCTAGTTTGAGGGAGAGAAGCGACGGGTGGAGAGCCCCTGACGAATGGGTCAGTAGATCCGGCTCTGGGTCCAGGATCCATGGTTCCCGCATTTGGTGTTCTAGAAGAAAGGGAAACCATATTTGACGAGGCCAGAATGGGGCAATGAGGATAATTGTCCTTTGCAGGTTGCTGGCTTTCTGCAGAAATTTGAAATCAGGGAACAGGAGGAAAAGCGTGCAGGAGACCCGGGGCCAATCGTGAACCAGGCGTCCCTTGGGTCTTCCCTGGAGGGTAATAGGGCAAAATAGCTCCTGCATTTGGCGTTCATTGGAGGCAAACAGATCGCAGGAAGGCTGGCCCCACTTGCGAAAAATCTCCGTCGCAATTGACTGTTTGAGGGACCACTCGTGAGGTAACAGGATGGCTCTGCTCAACCTGTCCGCTATGACGTTGGATAACCCCGGGATGTGCGTTGCTATCAGAAAGCGACCCGTGGACTCCGCCCATTGCCAGATTCTCATGGCCTCTCTGCATAGTTGATAAGACTTGGTTCCCCCTTGCATGTTTATGTACCAGACTACAGACATGTTGTCCGTCTGGACTGCAATTGTCCCTAGAGGAAGAAGGGGAGCAAAGTGTTGCAACGCTAGGAACACTGCCCTCAACTCCAGAACATTGATATGCAGATTGTATTCCAAATTGGTCCATTCACCTTGGACTGTCTTGTCCCTGAAAGATGCCCCCCCACCCTATCAGGGAAGAGTCCGTGGTCACTGTTGCTGTTGGAGTGGGTAGCACAAAGGGTTTTCCGTTGGAGAGATTGCAAGTTCGAAGCCACCAAGCCAGGTGCGACTTGCATATGTTTGTGATGTAGATCTCGTGTGTCAGGGGTAGCTTTTGGAACGACCACTGTGCAAACAGAAGCCATTGAAGAACCCTCATATGCAGTCTTCCCAAGGGTATGGCAATGAGAGAAGCTGCCATGAGGCCCAAAACCTTCAGAACCAGTTTCGCTGAGGACTTTCTGGAAGAGAGAAGAAGAGATATATGACTTTGCAGGGATGCTATCCTTTCTGGGGGAAGCCTTAGAATTAAGCACTGCGTATCCAATTCTGCTCCTATGAATGAGATATGCTGTGATGGCTGTAGTAAGGACTTTCGAAATTTACGGAAATTCCGAGATGAACACAAAGCTGTAGTGTGTAATCCGTGGCCTGAATCAGTCGACGCTCGGTGGTGGCAGAAAGGAGCCAGTCGTCCAGATACAGAAACACCTGGAATCCGAGGCCTCAAGTGGGGCGCTACCACCGCCATACATTTGGTGAAGACCCTGGGGGCTGAGGTCAGACCAAAGGGCAGGGCTCAAAACTGAAAGTGACTGGCTCCCAGCCGGAAGCGCAAGTGATCTCTGGACGCCCTGGCCATTTTGATATGGTAGTATGCGTCCTTTAGATCTATTGAGCACATCCAGTGGTCCTTCTTTAAGAATGGAAGGATCGATTGAAGCGTGACCATTCGGAACTTTTCTTTCTTGATAAAGGTATTGAGTTTGCTCAGGTCCAGAATTGGCCTCCAGTCCCCCGTTTTCTTTGGAACTAAAAAGAACCTTGAGTAAGTTCCGAATCCTCTTTGGTCCGCTGGGACTGGTTGGATGACTCTTTCTAGCAGCTTTGAAATTTCTATAGCTGCAGGGCCTCGCAGATGGGGCGGCACATCTCAAAGTCTTTTCTGTGGAATTGGGGGCAATAGAAAGGGAATTTTGTAGCCTCTGGTAACAATGCTTTTTACCCAATTGTCTGATGTTAGATTTTGCCAGGTCTGTGGGTACAAAGCTAAGCGACCCCCGACTGCCTCCAGAGCAGGACAGTCGGGCCTCCTCTCAGGAGTGCTGAAAAGGTTTCCCGGGGAGTGTATCCCTGTCACCTTGGTTTTGTGGACCCCCTCTGCCACCAGGGCGACGTCTTCCACCTCTACCCCCTCCTCTGCCTCTGGAGGGGGTATCACCCTGTGCGCCCAGAAAAGAACCCTGGGGTTTTCGAAACCACATCTTTCCACCTCGTTGCCCCTTGGGGAACGGTCTGGATGGGGTGGAAAAACGGACTCAGACAGCAGACAGAGTCTTTCCCTCTTGCTCACACCGGGTAAGGGTCTCCTTTACTTTAGGGCCAAAGAGAGTGGCACCATCAAATGGGGCGTTAGTAAAGGAAGACTTGAAGGCTTCCGCAAATGAACATAAGCGCATCCAGGACTGCCTACGAAGAGCAATCGCTGAAGCTGCTGCCCTACTCGATCCTTCGGCTGCGTACGAGATCAGCCTCATGGAAGAGTTAACAATAGAAGTAAGGGTGTTGAGATGTGCTGTAACCTTCTCCAAGACAGCAGCATCTGTAGTACCCTGGAGGGTATCTCCCAACTCTGACTAGATCCCTCTGTAGTCGTGTAAAGTGGGTCAAATAGTTCAGGGATCGCATAGAAAAAGCCGCTGAACTAAAAATGCGCTTCCCATATCTGTCCATAGTCCTAGAATCTCTATTAGGCGGATGGACAGATAAAGAAGATTCTGACATATCCTTTTTCATGGCTGCTGCCACCACCATAGCGTCCACTGGCACTCCCTTTGTCAGATAAGCCTTATCTTGGGGGGCAGTAATAAATTTGTTAGGCTTCCTAGGGACTGGCTCCACTGTGTCAGGTGTCTCCCATGCCCTTCGAGTAATCAGCTCCATTAACTCATCGAAGGGCGGAGTGACCCAGGAGGAGGAAAGACGAGCAGCGAATGCCTTCAGCAAGACTGACTCATCCTCAGAAGGGGGAAGGGATTGCCAATCACCTCTCTGTTTTAGGATCTCCAGGATGTCAGAAAAGGAGACATCCTCCGAGGGTGACTTTGGGGACCCTTCTGACTCATCTAAGTCAGTGTCCGATGTCAATGATTCTTGTGGAGAATCTAAGTGTCTCCTCTTACACAATCTTTTCCTCGGAACTTCCTCGGGGGGGCATCCGAAGAAGCCTCCGAGGAAGAGGGGGCACCCTCTAGGGGTGGCTGAGACACTGGTGCTTTCGGCAGCTTGGGCGTGGCCGTGGGTGCAGAGGAGGATAGCGGCCCTTTATGGGAAGAAGAAGCTGTATCTGCTGAAGTGGTTGTCTGAACAGACAACACCTTCCTCATGAGTTGAAAGCCCCGGGTCCCGAGTGAGGTATCCCCGGTTCGAAGAAGTGGGAGGAATCCCGAGACAGGTACGAAGGCATCGAACCGAGGGCGGAGCAGAGTCGATCGAGCAGAGGCCCGAGAGGAAGCGTCGGAACGAAACATCGGTCCGACTCTCAGTCGGAACCCGGATGGATCTTCGGTTCCGAGACTCCAGTACTGGATCCAGCAGTCGAGGTGAGCAGTACCGACCGAGAAAGGGCGGCTCTGGAACAGAGGGCTCCACAATCAGCAGGTCAGCCTCTCCCGGCTCCGAAGACTGAATAGGCCTCGGAGGAGGAACAGGTGGAGATAAGGGAAGGCCTTCGAGTCTCGACACCAGCTGGGAGGAGACCGAGATGAGCTTGGACAAGGCCGTATTCTCCATCAATTTCTGCACCACGCGGTCCACATCGGTGTCGGGGAGGGGCCTGGAAGAACGCGTCGAAGGAATCCAAGACTGAGCCGACCTCAAAAGTGCAGGAGGAGGGAGCTCCGTCACCGGTTCCAAGACTCTAGGCTCGGTAACTGACAACAGTTCAACACTCGGCCCCGAAGTCTGTGGAACCGGTGATCGAACTTTGAATGAAGAGCTCGGAGCCGATGACTTGGGCTCAGACGTCTTCGATTCCTTCGAGGATTTAGATGCCTGGTCTGATGCATCCAAAGCCTTTTGAAAAGTAGGTTTTAGAAGACCCCTATCCATAAGTTTCCTGCGCCTATCTGTCATGACCCTTCCACTGAATGAATGACAGATAGAGCAGTCTTCCTGCAGATGGAGAGGGCCAAGACAGTAGACGCAGGAACTATGATTGTCTGTGACAGACATCTTCTGTCCACATTGGCAACGTTTAAAGCCAGACTTAGCTTTTTCTGACATGGTAATAAATCCAGAAAACAGTGTACAATCCTGTAATTAATGTCAAATCCAGAGAATAAGTCAAAGCCAGTAATAGTCAAATCCTGAAACCTAAGTCACATCCAGTAGTCAAATCCAGTTAAGGGTGGGGTAGGCCCAGAGAGAACTCAAAAGTATATAAAGTATATAAAACTTATATACGGACCCGAGAAACCCTTGATACACTACTCACACATACAAACACTCAATCTGAAATATTTGAATACAAAAAACTAATGAAAGAATTATAGAAAATCTCAATCTTAGCTTTCAGGTGGTCCGAGCTCAACAAAATGATGCGATCTTTGCAGCGGCAAACTAGATCTTAGGTAAAGGCAGAGGGGGATTGTGGGAGTTAGGTTGGTCTCGAGCTTCTTCTCGATGCAGAGCTTTGTCAAGCGGCCGACACGGAGCCGAGGATCGGCTCCGAACCCAGGTGTAAGAACAAACGGCGAGATTGAACACTCTCACATCAACATCTGCTGTGATAGAAAGGGATTTTTTACGGCTAGTGCTAAAATTATCATTATTGATGCGTACTTGTTGTTCAGATCCAGGTACGCTTAGGTGGGAACGTGGCATTTTTGAATAGAGAGGAGCTTTCCCAGTGTTAATACTGGTGCTATTGTAGTTGTCTCGGATGCGTACTTGCTGTTCAGCTCTGAGTTACAATTGCAAAAGCTCTATGGTTGTATATGCAGCTATTTGCAGTTCCTGTTCCAGTTTTTATATTGGCAAAACCACTAGAAAATTGAGCGACAGGATTAAGGAGCACAATGCAGCCATAAGATTTAAAGACACCTCAAATGCTTTAGGCAAGCACAGCCTATCATGTTCTTCAT